>NW_024737543.1:97500-167500 GCF_018991925.1 Homarus americanus
AGAGAGAGAGAGAGAGAGAATAATGGATGAAACAGAGAGAAAGAAAGAAAGAAAGAAAGAAAGAAAGAAATAGCGTAACCCATTGAACTATATACAGACAGACGCAATCAAACAGACACACACACACAAACAGACAGACAGACACACACACACAAACAGACAGACAGACACACACACACAAACAGACAGACAGACACACACACACAAACAGACAGACAGACACACACACACAAACAGACAGACAGACATACACACACAAACAGACAGACAGACACACACACACAAACAGACAAACAGACACACACACACAAACAGACAGACAGACAGACACACACAGACAGACAGACAGACACACCAGATACCTTAAAAAAAATGACATAATTAATTCCTTCAATAAATAACCAAAAAATACGAAAAAAATAAAAAAAAATAAAAAGATTTAAGAAGAATAAAAAAAATTGATAAACAAACATAAAACAAAGATAATAAATAAAGGAATCAACACAAACTTGATAAGATAAACAGTGATAAGAAGAGATAAATAGATATAATCACCAATAATAAAGATAATATTGACTTGTGATGAAGATGAGGTGTGAGGGAGGGTGAGGGAGGAGGTTGAGGGAGGGTGAGGGAGGAGGGTGAGGGAGGTTGAGGGAGGGTGAAGAAGGGTAAGAGAGAGAGGATGGGGCAGGGAGGGAGAGAGAGGGAGAATGAGGGAGGATGAGGGAGAGAGAGGGAGGCTAAGGGAGAGAGTATCGCCCTGGAAGACACTGCTGCCTCCCTTATTCTTGATCGTTCGAGCGAGAAATGACGCCGGGAGTCTCTCTTACCTGTGTGTGTGTGTGTGTGTGTGTGTGTGTGTGTGTGTACAGAGAGAGACAGACAGACAGACAGAAAATAAGAGAGAAAGGAGGTCACAGAGAGAGGGGGAGAGAGATGGATGAATCGATAGCGAGACAGACAGACAGACAGACAGACAGACAGACAGACAGACAGATAGACAGACAGATAGATAGATAGATAGATAGATAGATAGATAGATAGATAGATAGATATTACACAAACTAAAACAAACAAAGAGAGAATAAAAAAACACATAGTAACAAACAAACACAAACAGACACAAACACAACCAGACCTGTACACTCACCAGGTAATTAATGAAGGGTATAATCACCAGTCCCAAGCCCCCGACGTAGGCAGAGAACCCAATCCCGACGCCTCTCACCTCCGTCGGGTAGAGCTCGGCCGCGAAGGGGTAGATGATGAGGAAGGCGGCCGACTCTGAGAACTTGGCCACCAGGTAGAGGACGAGTGTGGCCAACGAGGCACCTGTAGAGGGAAGAAAGATGGTCATGGGTGTGGTAGGTGGCCACAATGGTAAGTGGCCATGTGTTGGTATGGTAGGTGACTAGAAGGGTGTGGTAGTTGGTTAAATCGGTATGGTAGTTTAAAGAACATCAGATACCGTTGGTTAGGTATATTTGCAAACATTATGGCCGCTAACCCCCTCTCTCTCTCTCTCTCTCTTCTCTTTTTCTCTCTTTTTCTTTTTCTCTCTTTTTCTCTTTCTATTTCTCTCTCTTCACCTTCGGGCATCAGTACAGTACAGATGGAGAAAATGCCCCCGATGATCATGCCCACGCCCAGGATCCAGCGACGGCCCCAGCGATCCATGACAATCCAGCAGAGGAGGTAGGACGGTACCTCGACAGCACAGGACAAGAAGAAAGAGAGGTACTCGTCGTCGCCCATAGCCGGACCATAATAGCTCAGTCCCACGTAAACAGTTTCATTGGCGAACCTTAAGAGAAAACGAAACAAATATGATATTTATAGGGGTAACCTAAGTATTTTGTATTTTTCGTTTATTTTGTCGCAAGTAAATGGAAATTTCAAATTAGATCACTATAATTGATGAAAGTTAAAAAAAACTGAATAACTATGGATATTTTACAGGGATAAATTAACTATTTTGTTTTTTACGTGTATTTTGTCGCATCTAGATTGAAAATTAAAATAAATTCTTTGTAATTGAAATATTAGATAAAATTGAATAAAATTAGGTCAGATGTTTGTTGATTTAACTTGATAATGTCTCTTTATATTAATTAGAATTATGATAATGATTTTATTTATTATATTTTACATGCTCTGTCTCTTCCCCCTCTCTCTCATATTCTTCTCACTCTCTTATTCTTGTCTCTTCTCCCCTCCCCCTCTCTCTCTCTCTCTCTCTCTCTCTCTCTGTCTCTCTCTCTCTCTCACCAGACCATAGTGATGAGGATGGCCTTAAGCCTCATGTTAGGGGTGTAACACATGCTGAAGAACCCGGTGGCACTGTTCTTCTGTGCTGAGCTGGTGCTGAGCGCTTGTTGTGCCATCATGCGGTCCTGTGCACGGGGGAGAGGGGGAGTCAGTGAGGTGGTGAGGTAAGGGAGGGAGGAAGGGAGGGAGGGAGGGGGAGTTAAATTAAGAAAGGAGTTAGTGGGATGGTAAACAAGGGAGGGAATGAAGAAGAGAGTGAAGGGAAGGGAGGGAGGGAGAGAAAGGAGGGAAGGGAAGGTGAGAAGAAAAGTAGGGAGGGATGGATGGGAGGGAAGGTCACAAGCAGGATAAAATCTATCTATCTATCTATATATCTATCTATCTATCTATCTCTGCAACTTACTTCTTTCAAACGTATATACGGATATTTTTTTAGTTATATTTCTTTATTATTATTATTATTATCATCAACAATAACCACCACCTCTACTACCACCTAAAAACAACTACCCCAGCATCAACTACAACCACCCCTGCTACCACCACCACTACCACACACCACCACTACCACCAACACCACCTCTACTACCACCACCACTACCACACACCACCACCACCACCACCACCACTACCGCCAACACTACCACCACCACTGCCACACACCTGTAGTTTCTGCATGAAGGAATCTGGCAGTTCAGTCTTATTCACTTCTGCCATCTTAGTAAGTATCGTCCTGGCCTCCTGAAGACGCCCTTTGGAGAGTAACCATCGTGGGGACTCCGGCAGGTACCTGAGAACGAAGGAGGCGCAGGAGAAAGTGAAGGTGAGGTAAGGTGTTTGGCTATCGAATTGTTTATAAATTGATTTCTTTCATTGTATCTCCCTTTATTTTCTCTTCAATTTCTCTCTCTCTCTCTCTCTCTCTCTCTCTCTCTCTCTCTCTCTCTCTCTCTCACCACCAGTACACGACGTAGACGAAGAAGGGCAGGGAGGTGACCAGACACAGGTATACCCAGTTCCGAACCAGGTAGGCCACGCCCGCTAGCAGGAGCATCCCGCCCACGTAGAACAGACACGTCATCACCGTCACAAAGCTCCGGTAACTCGGCCCTACTAACTCCAAGGCTGCGGGTAGATAGATAGATAGATAGATAGATAGATAGATAGATAGATAGATAGATAGATAGATTATTCATCCATTCATCTACTTGAAGAGGATGAGGACAACTTTTATAAAGCTCATCTACTCACACACTACCCTCATACTCACAATCTACCCTCATACTCACAATCTACCCTCATCTACTCACAATCTACCCTCATCTACTCACACATTACCCTCACAGTCATAATCTACCCTCATACTCACAATCTACCCTCATCTACTCACACACTACCCTCATCTACTCACAATCTACCCTCATACTCACAATCTACCCTCATCTACTCACACACTGACCCTCATCTACTCACACACTACCCTCATACTCACAATCTACCCTCATCTCACTCACATCTACTCACACCTCATACTCACTCACAATCTACCCTCATACTCACAATCTACCCTCATTCCTCTACTCACACTTCCCTCATCTACACACCCACCCTCATCTCTACCCTCATCTACTCACACACTACCCCTCATACCTCACACTCCACCCCTCATCTACTCACACACCACCCCTCACCACACCCCTCATCTACTCACACACTACCACTACTCACAATCTACTCACTCATCTACTCAATCAATCTACTCTCTACTCTAGCCCTCATCTACTCACAATACAATCTCACCTACTCACACTCTACCCTAATCTACTCATCTACTCACACACCCTCATACTCACACCCACCTCATCTACTCACACTACCAATCTACCATCATCATACTCACACCTCATCTACCCTCATCTACTCACAATCTACCCTCATACTCACACCCACCCTCTCTACTCACAATCACCCCTCTACTCACACTACCCTCATCTACTCTACCCTATACCCTCATCTACTCACACACTACCCTCATACTCACAATCTACCCTCATCTACTCACAATCTACCCTCATCTACTCACAATCTACCCTCATCTACTCACAATCTACCCTCATCTACTCACAATCTACCCTCATCTACTCACAGATAATGAAGGGTATCTGGTATATGGCAGGCACAGTCAACCCCACCAGGAAGCGACAGGTGAGCCATGCCCAGAAGTTAGGGGCGAAGGCTGTTATGAGTCCAAACACCTGCTCGATGCCCAGACACACCAGGAACGATATCCTCCTGCCCAACCTGTAGTTGAGAGAGAGAGAGAGAGTGAGAGAGAGAAGGGTGTAAAAGAGAGAGTAAGAGAGAGAGAGAGAGAGAGAGAGAGGGGGTGGGAGGAATGAGAGGAGGAACGTCAGGAGAAATCATTATTTACAGAAAACCTCTCTCTCTCTCTCTCTCTCTCTCTTTTTGTGTATCTACCCTTTATTCCTGCCCCTTCTTATGTTCTTCCACCATTCTATTTTAATCCTACCTCCTCATCTCCCACCTAACACACTCCTCCCACACTCTCCTCCTCCCTCTCCCACAACACGCACTTTCCCCTTCCCACCCTCCCCCTTACCTACCCTCCCACCCTTCCCCTTACCTACCCTCCCACCCTTCCCCTTACCTACCCTCCCACCCTTCCCCTTACCTCGCCCTCCCACCTTCCCTTACCTGCCCTCCCACCCTGCCATCGGGAGATAGTGCCGAAGACGTAAACACCAATGATTCCTCCCACGTTGAGCACAGACAAGCCCACAGTGGGAAAAATGGCCTTATCACACACTAGGTCATACTGTGGGGGTTATATAAGGTCATATATTAGTTACAGGTGTGGTAGGTGTGTTATATATTAGTTACAGGTGTGGTAGGTGTGTCATATATTAGTTACAGGTGTGGTAGGTGTGTTATATATTAGTTACAGGTGTGGTAGGTGTGTCATATAATAGTTACAGGTGTGGTAAATGTGTTATATATTAGTTATAAATGTATATATGTATGTATAAATCTATCATCCACCCATTAATCTCTCCATCCAACCATCCATCATCAACTCACATCAATCACGATAGAGGAATAGATGATGGTGGTGTTGTAGATCCAGCCACTCGTACACGGGACCACAGGCCAGGCGGGGCGAGGCTCCTCCAAGGGCCACTCAGGCGTGTAGTTGTTGGGCAGCTGGTACTGGGAACACTGGCTGTACCCACCACCTTCCTGGCTCACGAGGTGTTGGGTATTAGTTGTTTTAGTAGTGATGGTGATGATAGTGATGGTGATGGTGATGGTGATGATGGGGATAGTGGTGATAATAATAATAATAAAAATAAAAAAATAAAAAAATAAAAAAAATAAAAAATAAAAAATAAAAATAATAATAATAATAATAATAATAATAATAATAATAATAATAATAATAATAATAATAATAATAATCACTTTACTCACCCAAGGTATGGATAAGTTCCTGACCTCTTGTACCGTTAGCCCCAGTCCCTCTAGTTCAGGCACGCGGCACCAGTGGGGCGGAGACGGACTCATAAACAGCTGGTTGAAGGCGTGGAAGCCGCAGGGGATACACGCCGGCAGGCAGATGAGGAAGATGAGGAGCTTCTGGTATCTGCCAAACTCCCCGACGTGTGGTAGGAGGTCGTCAAAGTCCATGGATTTCTGAGGATGAAGAGTGGGTGATGAGGTGGTGGTATGAGTGGGTGGAGGGGGGTGTGAGGGGGTGGAAAGGGTGTGAAGGTGGTGGTGAGTGTGTGGAGGGGCTGTGAGGTGGGTGGTGTGAGGTGGTGGTGGTGGGTGGAGAGGTGTTTGTGGTGTTAGGAGGAGGTGGTTGTGGTGTGAGTGGGGAGGTGGTGGTGTAAGGGGGTGGTGTGGTGTGAGTTATAATTTGTATAATTTCTACACACCTAAAATAAAATATCGACTTAGGATTCCAATATAATCGATCTTATTCAGCATTTTTCTTTTATAGCTATTTTCGTACGTTTTCTAATTACCAGTATTATATAGAAAACGAAAATATTTATAAGAGTAACATTTCACAAAATATTTACTAGATGCAACACCATAACTTATCATCATTATGTTTAAATGTTTACTCTGAAATATATCTCCATAATGTTTATTTTTGTTTCGCCAACCAGCTGACCTGCTACGTCATCAACCAGCGTCCGTAGAAGAAAATATAAATCAAGGAAACTCTCCAACAAAAATTAGAGTCGTTGATTTTAGTCACAAAATTAAATACTATGATAGATGGCGTTCTGTTATTTATTTATTATTATTATTATTATTATTATTATTATTATTATTATTATTATTATTATTATTATTATTATTATTATTATTATTATTATCTTAATTCCTGTAAATTTTGCCCTGAGTGAAAGTCTAGGCGGGACGTTTTCATAGTGTTGTAGCAGCTCAGTGTCGTGTCGTCTGTGAGTTAGAACAGCTGAGTAATACATCCGGATAATTATGTGATTTAGCGCTGTTTTTTTGTGAGTAAACACTGTGTAGTCATGGCTGGTGAGGCTCCTACACCCTGAAGTGAACTGAAGGTCCGGGATGAAGAGGAGAGAAGTACAGGGCAGTAAATAATAAACTCAGACATCTTGGGCCAGCGAAGTAACCACCAAACATGAATGTTCCCGCTCGTGATGGTAAGTCCTCTTGTCTTAATTTTAGAACAATTAATTAATACTATGACATAAAATAAAATATTCTATTTTATTCATATATCACAAACAATAACAAATTAAGTGGCAGTAGCAGGTTGGGCGGCGGTGACTTTAACGGCCGAACGTTTTAAAGGTTATTTTGATATCGTATTTATGTTCTGATATTTTAAGGAATAATAAGTATTGTGTGTTGTTAGATAATACTTTCCGCACTCGGGGAAACAAAACTTAACTTGTGATTCGCTCTGGCGATAAAAAATATTGTGAATAGAACACAAACAGGTTGTAAGACGCGCAGTACAATCGCTTTTATTTTTGGTGTTTTAATATGACGTCAGAATGAAAAAAAAATATTTATTGTGTTAAATGAAATAAATATTGAATAAAAATATAATTTGAAATAATAACCGTACTCACGACGTTTATGCCATGTGTTTAATAATAATTATATAAACTGATATTTTCCATATTCACCTTGATGACGTAGGAGGGAAACATTCACAAATAACAATATGTAGAGCTTTGTTTAAATAAACGTTTCTTGATACCTTTTTTCCGATTAATTATATAAAAAAATAATTTTTATTTGTACTCTGAAGATATTTTACTATTTAGCACCAAGAATAAAATATAAAATATTAAAGGGTCCCGTCAACGGTCATTCGTTACTGATGGAAAAAAGTCAAACTTAGTTAAATTGCTAACTTCTTAAAACCTTATTCAATTAATAATTATTTTAGAGTAACAAACGGCTTTCATATTGTTCTGAGGGTAAAACATCATTTGTAACGGCGAATATTTCTTGTAACTGCCAAGTCAACGTTGTTGATAATGAAAGCTGAAAAGTTATCGCGAGTGTTGCGGACACAGAACCACGCCCTGTGCTGTGGTACTTTCCCTGTAGCCTCATGTTAAGTACTGTGACCGGAACACATGACCAACTACCAGCCTTCAGTAGATTCACCTGTGTGTGTGCGCGGAAAGAAAGAGGTGAACAGTGTAGCTTAACAGGAGCCTTGCGTCAAAATACTACAGTAGACTACTAGCCACATAATCTCTCCCGCCTCCTAAGGGCATCAGGGGTGCCAAACCTAATTTCAGAATAGCGTAAACTGACACTTGAGACGCGCTAGATATGAGTAATAACGTTTACTACAACACATTTATGGTTATATAATTTTCTTTACCACACAGTAAGTGTTACTTACCAACACTACTCCAGACGCTGTTTGTTTTGGGGGGATTTCTGGCCACTTCACCTTTCGGTTATTTCGGTCGCCAGATCAATTGTGTCTCAGTTCTCCCAGTCTTATGTATCAAAGTTATTGAGACACGAGCCGTGAGAGTAAGAGGCTGACAGGTGGTGCACTGATAACACGAGTATCTTAACTGATACGTCAAGGGTTCGAGCCTCGGTCCGGACACACGTGTTATCCAGTGTGACCCTCACTATTAAACACCACAGGTACTGTACTAACTCTGGATAGACCAACCACCCAAACGGCTGGTAAGTGGCGGAAAAAATAATGTAGGCCCATAACTAGAGCCAGGGTGCCCCCCCACAGACCTCGGAGTTCCACCCAAGACATATTTTTTCTAAAGTTTTGTACTTTAGCCACAATTAATTTTTCACACAAACTCTAAGGCCCAAATGTTACGGGAGTCTCCTTCACATACCCCAATAAAAGTCCCCACTCCACACCACACTGTATAGGCTAACTACCCTATACAGTACGCTCCATGACGTTTTATTTATCACTCAATTAGCAGTTCCACTTAGCCACACTCGCCACCCTTTACAGGCCCGGGTTAGCGCCTTATAGAGCAACTCACCTGTACACGCCCTCCGGACCAGTGGATGAGGTCAGGTGTCAGTCCTGCATGGCGTCATTTTACCCTATAATAGAAGGCCTCGTCTCTAATGTTTCTAGATCGCACTAGATTTCCGCTATAGAACAATTCACCCAAATTTAGCGCTAAAAATGTAAACCTGTAGGTCGTCGCCCCTCACGAAATGCAAAAATTGGTGAGTCAGGAGTACGTCACCTCTATGGACACCGGACCCAGAGTCTATAACCCTTGTCAAAACAATACCATGTTGTAATCACACGAAAATCATCCTTAGACATCCCGCACCAACACTCGAGAATGAGCCTTACTCCACCCGTACATAGAGTCTATCTGTCGAGAAAATAAGTTCTGCTGATACTACACACAACAGACCTTCAGTTGCCTCCCACCTCCTCTATGTTATCCATCAACCTTGAATAAAATGATTTAGTTGACCCTAAAATAAGGTTTTCTGTATAAGAAGACATTTTGCAGGGGAAACTCCTCTATATTATAGTATAGGATGCCACGTATTATTCAAGGGAGACTTTATCGTATATGTTGTTAAATATCAATAAAGTAAACGACAAAATTATTCAAAACGGTAAAAAATATTACTGAAGTTTCAATTATGACCCAAAAAAGAGCGTTCATCACAATATTTATTCAATGAAATCGTCATATATGTTGATAGAGGTAGGTTCAGTATATACACAGACAGACAGAGAAACAGTCAGTAAATGGTCTATATTCACCAACGTCTTTATTTTCGCCTCGAGAACCTGTGTGGCTTCCTTAGGTAACTCCCATCAGCCTATTTTAGTGTGTGTGTTGTGACTGTAGAGCTGAGTTACACACCTACAGTTACACACCAACAGTTACACACACTGCTGATATACATACCTGCTGATATACACACCTGCTGAGATACACGCCTGCTTAGGTACGCACCTATAGTTACACACCTGCTGAGATACACAAATGCATTTATACACCTGCTGAGATACACACCTGCTGAGATACACACCTGCTGAGTTACACACCTGCATCACGTCATTTGTAATTATTAAAACTTGCCGTCTCTCTAATAAAGATAGAAGTAATAGACTTTTAAACGAACCTCACCATAAACGAACCTCACCATAAACGAACCTCACCATAAACGAACCTCACCATAAACGAACCTCACCATAAACGAACCTCAATTTAAACGAATCTCACCATTAACGAACCTCAATTTAAACGAACCTCACCATAAACGAACCTCACCATAAACGAACCTCACCATAAACGAACCTCACGCACTTTGAATAACTTTAGAAAATATGACATAATTCGTCACATTTACGAAGACGAAACCTTAGACATGCCCCTGTGACGTCACCTCCTTAGCAACCAGGTTCTAAAGACGTCACTTTCTTAGCAATCCGTGACGTAACCTAATGACGTCATATCCATTGCAGCCAATGACATAACCTTATGACGTATTTCGTTAGCAACCAATCACGTAACCTTATGACGTCATATCCATAACAACCAGTGACGTGAGTTTATGACGTATTTCCTGAGCAACTAATTTTGTAAATGCCGTTGATAACATTAAACTACAACCCTAAAATATAGTCTTAAAATACATCCCAGTGACACATACCTAAAATACAACCTTAAAATGCGTACATAACATACCAACAATACGTACATAACATACCAAAAATACGTACATAACATACCAAAAATACGTACATAACATACCTAAAATACATACATAGATACTCTCCATAAACAAAATCCCTAAACTACGAACCAAACATTGAATCCCCAAAAATAAATCCCCCTTAAATGCAGTAACCCTTAAGTACCCCAGACCGTAAAGGGAGCATCGGTCATGTAATCCTTAAAATAAACCCTAAAAT
The DNA here is from genome assembly GCF_018991925.1 of Homarus americanus. Taxonomy (NCBI): domain Eukaryota; kingdom Metazoa; phylum Arthropoda; class Malacostraca; order Decapoda; family Nephropidae; genus Homarus; species Homarus americanus. The sequence goes on from NW_024737543.1 coordinate 108,245, forward strand.
ACAGTATATATACCTTAAGTGTACCAAAACAGCGGTACATGACCCACTGTACCAGACTCACTGTACCTGACCCACTGTACCAGACTCACTGTACCTGACCCACTGTACCTGACCCACTGTACCAGACCCACTGTACCAGTACCAGACCCACTGTACCAGACCCACTGTACCTGACCCACTGTACCAGACCCACTGTACCTCGGATTGCCTCGATTGTCGTAACTTCTTGAAGGCGTCTCTCCTCTCCTGTGCTCTGGGGCTGGTGGAAGAGGCGAGGCCATTGGTCACGTTCTCGAATGAATTCTGTTCCATGGTGGTGGTGGTCTCGTTGCGTTCAGAGTCTCGTAGGTCTCGTTTCATGGTTGGGTGTGGTTCTTTGCCTGGAGAGAGTCCCTTTTATGATTCAAATGCTGCTCTTCCCTCACTCACATTTTTACTTCGTCATTTTTTTTTAAACACAATTAGAGTCCTGTTTTTTTTTCAATGAAGATTTAGTAAACTTTCTGTGTGTTTAATTTAAGTTCAGAGATATAGTAGTGGTTCGTAGTTCAGTTCAGTTTAGTTCAGCTCAGTTCAGTTCAGTTCAGTTTAGTTCAGTCTTTTAGTGGTTCAATTGTTAGGAGGGGAGGTGGTGGTGGGGTGTATAGGTTGTAAGGCCCTATAAGGAGTTACCTTCTTCAGGAGTCCAGGTGATCAGGATATCGGTAGAGAATATAATTTAGGTCTTAATACAGAGGGACATGACATAAACATTGCACTCAAGTACTGTACTGTCCTTGGATCGATTATTTTGTACTTATTTATGAGTCGTACGTACACAGATGTCCTTGGCGAGATTAAAGATTGTTTGTTTGTTTTTATTTGTTGTTGTTTGTTTACCTCTCTCTTATTTCTTCACACACCATTATTTTGTAGCCTTGAAAGGTGTTTATAATGAGGTAATTCTATAAGTTCACTTTAGATTTACCTTACAATGAGACAATCTTAGTACTGTCGGCCTTACCACCACTACCACTATCCACCACTACCATCACCACCAGTTATTGTCACTACCAAGGTGGGTGAGAGAGGTGTGAGACGTGCAGGTAGAGAAACACCTAACTCACTAATACCTCACTTTACCTTCTCATTTCCACACCTGGGCACTTTCTGATCACCTCCAGGTAATGAGCGATCACTGTCCACTGGGTTAGGTCACTGTCTATACATGCAGATAAAGGGAGAGTGATGGTAAAGTACACATACACACGACAGTACAAGGTGTTTGAGGTGGCCAGTGTCCGTCCCCTGAGTGTATGCTGGTGTGTAGCGGTGTTGACTGACTGTATAGTGGATCAGGAGGCACTGTCGATAGCTTTACTGTGCTTAGTGCTGGGGCCAGAAGCCTCCAAACTGCAGAGACCCGAGGCAACGTTGGTGTGTGTGTGTGTGTGTGTGTGTGTGTGTGTGTGGAGGGACTGAGTGACCCTTGGAACGTACCTAGACATAGTAATAATTAGTATCGTGAGTGAAGGACACACACACACACACACACACACACACCTACATCAGTCAGCCCTCAGTGAGACAAGACGTGTCCTGTAGGCACTCCTGTGTAGTACTAGACCGTGGCAGTTTGTCGGTGACCTTCAGAGTGCCAGAGACAAGGACTACCGCGGTGTTTACGACTAGACAAACATTAACAGTTGTCCACCAGTGTACTACGTCATGGAAATTGTGTCGGTGTCCTTCAAAGTGCCGCCATTGAGTTAAAGGCCACGTCGGAAATACAGTTTTGTCCGTCCACAACAACAAATATCAACATATGTCCACCAGTGAAGCACTCCAGGCGCACCCTGTACAGTCTAAAACGAGGGAAGGGATAGCCTGATGACAGTGTTATTGTGCTAATAAAATCTTTGAACATATTCCATGCTTGTAGCCGCGAACAAGGACGTCATAAACAGAAGCCCATTAGGACCATCACCTCCACTAGAAAACCAGAGAAACATACTTCTAACAGGCCGCAACAATACACTGAAGTGCCTCGAATATGGTTTAACCTCCCCTCCTTACTGCTCTTCAACGTCACTTCCCTCGCCAACAAATTTGACGAGCTCGCTAACACAGTCCGGTCAGTTGCTGCCAACGACGTTACCATATGCGAGCCGTGGCAAATTGCTCCTGAAACTTGCCACATTGAGGGATATCAACTCTTTCATCACTTTCGTTCACATGGACGTGGAGGGGGGGGGGGGGCGTTGTCCTCTTCTGTCAGGATAAACTTCATCTGTCACGCCTGGATGTTTTAGTCCCAGCTGATGTGGAGGCATTATGGGTACGTGTTGTGCCACGTGCCCACCCTCGCCACACTGCCTCTATAATATACTGTGTGGCATACCACCAGCCTCGCTCACCCACCAGAGACACTCTTATCAATCGCCTCATTACCACCTCAGAGTTAGGTACCCATGTGCCAAGCTAGTACTATGCGGGGATTATAACGAAATTGACACCACTGATATCGAGGACCAGCTGCTACCATCACAAGTTGTGAACTTCCCCACACACGGTCAAAATACCCTTGACCTTATCTTAGCTGACTTAATTGACTAGAACCAACTACCTCGAACAACGTCTCCTACATCAAGACCTACAGGCCAATTACTGACTCTGCGTTGCGTCTGTTCGGGCAGTGGATAGTTCACCATCCCTGGACTGAAGTACTAAGTGTGGATGACGTGGACACCAAATGGATAAATTCCACTAATACCTCCACGGAAGCTCACCGCTACTTTTTCCCCGAGAAGTCCAGCATTCTCTGATCATCACCGCGGCCTCATCGGCAAATTTGGTATGAAACTTCTGCACCATCCTAGACACCGGCTCTTGCTTCCACCCGAGATCCCTCGTCCGCGAATTGCTGTTCCACACCACAACCACATCCAGCCCATAGGAGCACGTTCTGATCGCTAAAAGAACAGCCCAGTCCCAACCATTGTAAAAATTATCAACAACTCGTAGTCAACCAATGTATTCACTCCCAGTCAATCTTACTTTTTTGTACTGTTACTTTGTTGAAATGCCCGCTATTATGACCTTCTTCCCACATAGTTATTATATATCATACTTGTATCACTTGTGTTACTTGTATATTATCTGTCAATCAAGTGGCCCATTCCCCAATTATGTAACTATGTTTTCAGGCTTTTGGCTTCCATGCTCTTTTAATAAACCGTTAATTATTATTATTATTATTATTATTATTATTATTATTATTATTATTATTATTATTATTATTATTATTATTATTATTATTATTATTATTATTATTACCCACATATACCAGGAGGTCGTCAGAGTGCCATTCAAGTGTTTGTATCGAGTATGAACGACCTGGGGGATAAGAAGCTTACAAACCCATGACATGACAGACAAACACAAAACACAACGATATGCAACAAACAGCAACATAAATAAAAATAGCCTTAAAATAATGATTTAATACATTACGAAACAATTTAAAATAAGAACGAAAATAAGGTCACTACATTTTTACGAAGGTTTCCAAAATAAACTGTTGCTTGAGCGAAAATATACGAGAAGGTAACACATGATGTCCATTTCTTCAAGACGTTACATGATATATTTCCCCAAGTTTTCATAGTTTCCCCAACTCTCCCTTGACTCTTGAGCCCCTTCCCCAACCTCCCAGCCCCTTCCCACAACCTCCCAGCCCCTTCCCACAACCTCCCAGCCCCTTCCCACAACCTCCCAGCCCCTCCCCCAACCTCCCAGCCCTCCTCCCTTCCCCACTATACGCGCTGTCCTCATATTAGCCCACTCTCGCCTGCTCAGCAAGGTGTGGTAAAGAGGTATTTATGATAATCTATTTTTCATAGGTTACCCCTTGAAAGGCTTCGCTTATATTTATTTATCTATGTTTTCTGTAAGGTTATAATAATAAAAATAATAATAATAATAATAATAATAATAATAATAATATTGGGGTGCTTAATCTTCAGGTTGTCTTAATTATGGAAAATATTTCAACAAAGGATAATATTATTTTATTTTGAAAGGATTCAGAGAATAAATATAAGAGCAAGATTATTATTATTATCCCTCTCCTTCTTTCTTCACGTTTTCACTTGCCTCCCCTCCCTTCATTTTTTCCCTCTCCCGCCTCCCCTCTCCCTTCCTTCCCCCTTCCCTTCCTTCCCCCTTCCCTTCCTTTCCCCTTCCCCCTTGCGGATCTGGTCACAAACACTATCACCGGTCATAAGGTTTCATCTCAGTGTCGGGGCTTCCACACACGTCAGGAGTGAGAGGGAAGGAGAGGGAACGGGAGGGGTGGTAAGAGAGAGACTGGGGGTGAATAGAGGGAGAGGGAAGAATGAGAGAGGAAGAAGAGGGAGGGGTGATAAGAAGGGGGGAGTGGGGAGGGATGATAAAAGGGAGATAGAAGGAATAATGGGAGGGAGATTTCAGAAAGGGAGAAGGAGGGGTGATTAGAGAGGGAGAGAGAGTGGGTAGGGGTATTAAGAGGAAGGAAGAGAGGGTAAAAGAATGATGAGAGGAAGAGAGAAAGAGGAGGTGAATGAATGAATGACAGAAAAAAGGAGAAGGGATTATTTTTTTCCCCGTGACTTTTTGCCATGACTTTTTTCCCGTTATTTTTCCCCTGACTTTTTTCCTGATGGAGGGAAAGTCAATAAAAGACTCACATTGTTGGAAATACTATAATCTCACTTGTACTACATGTAACACCTATAATAACAACACAATAAATATAGTTCTAGTACAGGCAATATAGAGGGATATATTATATGTAATTTTATATTAACTAATTACAAAAAAATAGATAATTATAATTTGGGGGATAATTTTTTGATATATTTTTATAATTTTCCCCAAAAAATCATTTTTTAAGGATTTAGACATATAATTCCTTAGCATAAAATGGTAAAAAATTACTTTTTTTGATTATTATTTTTAATATAATTACCTACGAATAGATTTAATTAAAGGTTACCGTCTAGGCTAATTGTTATATAATTTACAAACTATTTAAATTATGATATGATTTTTGTTCACCTTAAGTACAGTTTTTTTTAATTTACAAATTTATTTAAATGTTGAGAGACTAAAATATTCTCTTGTCAATTATCTTCAATTTATTTCAACTCGTTTATTTAATGATGGTAAAACGATAATAATTATTTTTTTTACAAATCTCTAAAACAAATAAAATAAATTAAAATTACAATCACAAATTATTTAATAAATGATGGTTAGTCGATGGGTTCTGTTCAACACACTCTTCTATCGTTCTTATATTGATATATTAACGCACTCTTCGGCTCGCTCTGATTCTGTATGTGTATTAACGTACTTCAACAGCCTAACGCACTCTACTTCTTGTTGTGAGTGTATGTGTACTACGCATTTCAACACCCTAACGCTCTTTATTTCCTGTTGTGAGTGTGTGTGTGTACAAATGCACTCTACCTGTTGTAAGTGTGTATGTGTACTAACGCTCTTCAACACCCTAACACACTCTGCTTCTGTTGTGAGTGCGAATGTATAATACGCACTCTACCTGTTGTGAGTGTGTATGTGTATTAAAGCACTTCAACACCCTAACACACTCTACTTCTTGTTGTGAGTGTTTATTTGTACAAACGCACTTCAACACCCTAACGCACTCTTCTTCCTGTGGTGAGTGTGTATGTGTACTAACGTACTTTAACACCCTAACGCACTCTACATGTTGTGATGTGTATGTGTAATAACGCACTTCAACACCCTTACGCACTCTACTTCTTGTTATGAGAGTGTATGTGTACTAACGCACATCAACACCCGAACGCACTCCTCTTCCTGTGGTGAGTGTGTATGTGTGGTAACGCACTTCAGCACCCTAACACACTCTACTTCTTGTTATGAGTGTGTATGTGTACTAACGCTCTTCAACACTGTAACGCACCCTACTTCTTGTTTTGAGTGTGTATGTGTACTAACGCACTTCATCACCCTAACGCACTCTACCTGCTGTGAGTGTGTGTGTGTGTACTAACGCACTTCAACACCCTAATGTACTCTACCTGTTGTGTGTATGTGTAATAATGCACTTTAACACCCTAACGCACTCTGCCTGTTGTGAGTGTGCATGTGTAATAACGCACTTCAACACCCTAACGCACCCTACTTGTTGTGAGTGTATATGTGTACTAACGCACTTCATCACCCTAACGCACTCTACCTGTTGTGTGTATGTATACTAACGCACTTCAAGACCGTAACACACTTCCTGTTGTGAGTGTGTATTTGTACCGCATTAACGCACTTCAACAGCCTCACACACTCAAAAGGATGTGGTTTAGGGAGTCACGCACTGAATGACATTGTTTAGATAATTAGAAAGGATTAAGCTAATGCCCTCAGTGTTAAACCATCTTTCTCTTAGGGTTAAACCATTTCCATCAGAGTTAAACTAATGCCCTCGGAGAAAAATCCATTCCCATCAGAGTTAAACCATCGTCCTCAAAGGATTAAATCATCTTCCGCAAAGGATTAAACCATCGTCTTTAAAGGATTAAACCGTCGTCCTCAAAGGGTTAAACCACCATCCTCAAATAACCATCGTCGTCAAAGGGTTAATCCATCGTCCTCAAAGGGTTAATCCATCGTCCTCAAAGGGTTAATCCATCGTCCTCAAAGGGTTAAACTAACGTCGTCAAAGGGTTAAACCATCGTCCTCAAGGGGTTAAACCATCTTCCTCAAGGGTTTAAACTATTTCTACCAGAGTTAAATCATCGCCCTCAAAGTGTTAAACCATCATCTATAAAAGGTTAAATTATCATCCTCAAAGGGTTAAACCATCATCCTCAAAGGGTTAAACCATTTTCCTTCAATAATTATAAAAACAATATTTACATCGTCCAAAACTATTATTCAGGGATAAACAACTGAATATATATATATATCTTTATTATGCTATTTTATTCGTCTATTTAGCCTCATTATTTTATTCTAACTGTATATAAAATTCTATTAAGGTTTTTTTTATACAATACTAAATACTAACAATTTTGATTTCACATTTGAACAACAGATAAAAGAAGGAATTAGTGAAAGGAGTGAAAAAATCTCTTGACTATAATTTACTTCAAGTCTTCAGTTAACAATAGATTCAAAATTTAATTATTATTAAAAGTATTACTCTCATCTATACTATTAAAATACTTAATTAAGAGATAGGAAATTGTTATTACTTTCACTTTACATTATAAAAGTAGATATTATCAAAAAAGAAAGTTGACACATCCATCTACCTGTGTAATACACCTGTCGTTGCACTATTTTCTATTCCAAATTTATCCAGGAATTAAAATATATTCCATTTTTTTAATTCCCGATATTAGGAATGCAGTTTATAAATCTTTCGTAATAAAATCTTTCTATACTTTCTAAAATTGATTATATTCCCAGCTCACTATATAGCCTTTAAGCTGAGAATAAGCTTGATGATTTGATAACAGGAATAGTAATCTCATTGTTGTCTCTCGCAAAAATATTATTATATATAAGAGAAAGTAGAGCTATATAATCGACGATATCTTTCTATAAGGGAGAGAACCTCACCTTATCTCTCGTAAAAATATAATTATTATCAAAAGTTTAGGGAAAGTAGTTAATTGGAGAGAAAGTAGTTAATTGGAGAGAAAGTAGTTAATTGAAGAGAAAGTAGTTAATTGGAGAGAAAGTAGTTAATTGAAGAGAAAGTAGATAATCGGAGAGAAAGTAGATAATCGGAGAGAAAGTAGATAATCGGAGAGAAAGTAGTTAATTGAAGAGAAAGTACTTAATTGGAGTAATATTTTTTGAGTAGAAGTTTCATAAGTAATTTGAAGTAATTCAGAGTCACCCAAATTACAATGTGTCTCTCTATCTCTCTTGGTCTCAAAAATACAACAGGGAGACTTGAGAGAGACAGAGAGACAACAGTATATATATATATATACGTCATAGTGAACATAAAGTACATCACCTCATTATTAGACACCCTAGTTTATTTATTTTTCACCTGTTGAGTAAACACCCTGGGGGGGGGGAGGGTAAGGTTAGGTTAGGTTTGATTAGCGTTGGGATAGGTTAGGTTAGGTTAGATTAGGTTACATTACGTTAGGTTAGGTTAGGGTGTTTATATGTCAGGTGATATAAACCAAGGTGTGTGATCTTGAGGTGATGCCTTAAACCACGACACCAACGAGTCACAACATGTAAAGAACAGGAACCACGTCACAACAGAAATAACTTATGGACTCATGTGACGAGTTAGACACAGAATAACACCCAGAGTTAAGTAACAGTAGCCAGTAACGGTAGTCAGTAACGGTAGTAGTCATAAGTAACAGAGCGGTGAAGCCTGTAGACAAATATATAGTTTTGTGAAGTATTTACAAGGCGTCTGGGAGGTTGCCAGTGAAGGTAAGACTCCGTGAGACAAACCCTGTGACCTTACCTGAAGATTAACCCCCCACCCTAGATTATGGTCCCGGGGATTGACCTCTCTAATCCTACCTGAGGAGCTAGGTTAGGTTTGGTTAGGGTTAGGTTACGTTTAGTTAGTGTTAGGTGTAGTTAAGTTGTGATTATAAGTTAGAAGTGAGTTAGCTTAAGGGGGGGGGGAGGTTAAGTTAGAGTTGGGTTAGGTTAGTGTTAGGGTGGCTTAATTAGGTAAGGGTAGGTTAGTTTTAGATCAGGTTAGTATTAGCTTGGGTTAGTGTTAAGGTGTTTAATCATCAGGTGAATTAAGCTAGAGGACTAATTATCAGGTGAAATAAGCTAGGGGACTAATTATCAGGTGAAATAAGCTAGGGGACTAATCTTCAGGTGATCCAACACTTGACATTACTTCGCAAAGATTGACGAAAACTTATACAAAAATTATTCCTCGTAAATAACCTCTAATTAGTCACTTCATTATTTAACTTGAGATAAAAAATATAAACAATAATAAATTTTACTCTAATTCTCAACCTTAATTACGGTCATAATTACCCTAAAGGTGAACCATCTAATTAGGTTGTTTGTTAGTTGAGGGATATCTGTCGTTAGGAGGAATAATAATAATAATAATAATAATAATAATAATAATAATAATAATAATAATAATAATAACAATAACAATAATAATAATAATAATAATAATAATAATAATAAATAATGTTCTCGAAGAATCAGCTAAAAAGTCTTAATATAAATAATAGTTCAAGTAATGGGTCAGTGTCAGCAGGGAGCCTCAGCCTCACGTGGTCAGCAGTCCCACCTCGAAGCGTCCATCAAAAACAAACACAAATACTCCGTCTCTCTTATTTACAACACCATAAAACCTCACTTTTACCAGTTTGATAAAAATAATTAAATAATAAATGTCCCCAGAGATGAAATGAAAGAAAGAAATGAGAGAATTTAAAGAAATCTGAAATCTCCGACGATCCATTTGTTGCCATTGGCTGCTGGGAGTGACGTTATCATCAGCTGCCCATCCCGAGTAATCAGTGATTGGTCGTCGCCGCCATGACGTCACCTCCTGAGCGTCCTGCTTGGGTGGTCAGGAGTAATGCCATCGTTGGTAGTGGTGGTGGTGACGTCACCGGGGTTGAGGGCGGTGACGTCACAGTGCAACATGGCGTCGATGTTGTAGGCGATTGTGCTGTCCTGACTACACGCCTCTGTGAACTCGTCCAGGGTGATGACGCCATCTTTGTTGAGGTCCAGCGTCTGTGTGAAGAATACAACCTCGTTAATACGGACATTTTACTAAACCTTGTTAATCCTGTTATTTTACCAGCCTCGTTAATCCGGACATTTATCAGTCTCGTTAAAACAGACCATTACCTAACCTCCTTAGGCTGGACATTCACCAAACCCCATTAACGCAGACATTTACCAGACATAATTGATCCGGACATTTACCAACATCGGCAATACGTTAATGGCTAGCCTGACCTTTGACCTACTAATTCTAATAATAATGTCATAAATAGTTAATAGTCACATGGTACTCGTCTCATATATATTTAATTTCATTTAATTTACTAAAGTTCCTGTTAAAATGTATCTAGGGAACCATTTTCTTTTACTATTTTCGTTTTCTTTGTTTAGTATTTTAAGGGTAACAAAAGAATTCTTAATGCGCTTGGAAATTGATCAGTATTCAATAAAACAGAAACCACCGGCAATAATTAGAGACAAATAAACAAACAATACCGTAAACAGAGCTTCCACTTTCTGTCCGACTGTTTGTTCATCAACAGGCGTATCTGTGTGTTTGCCCATGAGGTCGTAGACAGCTTGTACCACATCTGTCATCTCCTGTCTAGTGATGCAGCCGTCACCGTTTAGGTCATATAGCGTGAAGATCCACTTGAGTCTATCGTTGAGAGACCCTCGAGACAATCGAGATAGGAGGGTGATCAGGTCCTGTAGGAGAGAGAGAGAGAGAGAGAGAGAGAGAGAGATTAGTTTTTGGGGGGGAGAGAGACAGATAGAGAAGTTAGTTATGGGGAGAAAAAGAGACAGACAGACAGAGAGACAGACAGACATAAAAAGTAATCAGATCCTGTTGTAGGGAGATATTTAGCTTTGCAATATGAGAGAGACAGACAGACAGACATGCATGACAGAAGTCTATCCTAGCCCACACTGATTAATCCTCAGGAATAATATAACATTAATATCACCTATTATAATTGCCTCCCATTGTGTATGAATCTCTGTCCTAAGTGGCAGTAAACAGTGACAGTTCCCTCAGTGTCCAGACCTGACTCAACCATTCAGATTAGGTGGATAATTGTGGACCTCAATCTTGTTAATATAGTCTCTCTCTCTACCTCTACCTACCTCAAAGTTGATGACGCCCGTGTTCTCCTTATCGAGGTTATTGAAGACATAGTGCGGGTACTTGCTGGAGCTGGCTGTAGGGTAAACAGTGGATCAGCTGACTGGTTATAAACAATAATGAACTGACTGGTAGTAAACAATAATGAACTGACTGGTAGTAAACAATAATGAGCTGACTGGTTATAAACAATAATGAACTGACTGGTAGTAAACAATAATGCACTGACTGGTAGTAAGCAATAATGAGCTGACTGATAGTAAACAATAATGAGCTGACTGATAAACAATAATGAACTGACTGGTAGTAAACAATAATGAACTGACTGGTAGTAAACAATAATGAGCTGACTGGTTATAAACAATAATGAACTGACTGGTAGTAAACAATAATGCACTGACTGGTAGTAAGCAATAATGAGCTGACTGATAGTAAACAATAATGAGCTGACTGTGAAGTGACTGTGAATAATAGTATAATTACCTAGACACTTAGTGAGTGGTTTGCTTGTTAGGTGTGAAGGTAACTGAGCTATAAACACCTAGTTAATAAGATATAATTACCCTATCTGACGACCAGTATTAATGGGTGTGTGTAATTGGTTGTTTCATAATAGGATACCGACGATATAATGCGTTCTATAAATACTCAATGAAAAAAATGGTCTCTGAAATTGGTTTTTAATATGGAGTTTTAAAACGTCTTATATACATACACACGTACATACACACGTACACACACACACACACACACACACACACACACACACACACACACAAAACACCTTTTACGGGACACTCAGTGCCCCATTATTGCTGTGAGTGTATTCCGGTGTGCCAAGCTGTGATGCTGGCCTGTAACAGCTCGAGGAAAGGGCTGTACGCCATTAACAAACAGCGAAAACATCTTCAATATAACTTTAAAATATTTCCTAAAATTACTAAACTATCTCTGATACTGTAACTGAAATAAGACAGACAGACAGACAGAGAGAAAGACAGACAGAGACAGAGAGACAGACAGACAGACAGACAGACAGACATCTTGATGGACAGAGACAAAAATGAACAGCTAGAGAGAGACATTTTTCACTGCATTATCTCACTGCCTAGATACAGTAATAATAATAGTAATAATAATAATAATAATAATAATGGTAATAATAATAATAATAATAATAGTAATAATAATAATAATAATAATAATAATAATAATAATAATGATGATGTAAAACAAACAAATATCGACTTATTAATATTACGTTATTAAATCTATCGAAGTTATTGAAGTGTAATAATTACGATAATGTTTTTGAAGTTTAATTAAGAGGTAAAAAGTGTAGGCCATTATTTTGTTAGGCATTTGTAAACACTTTCTTATTTCTTCCTCCCTCTCTCCTTTCTTTCCTTCACACCCACACATATACACTCTCTCCTTCCTTCATTCCTTCTTTCTCCCTCTTTCCTCCTTCCCTTCCTCATCCTCTCCCTTACACACACACCCCCACCCTCCCTCACCCTCCCCACACACACACACACCCCCACCTCCTCACCCCCTCCCTCACACACACCCCACCCTCCCTCACCCCCTCACACACACACCCCACCCTCCCCACCCTCACACACACCCCACCTCCCTCACCCTCACACACACACATCCCCACCTCCTCACCTCCTCACACACACACACACCCCCACCTCCCCTCACCCCCCTCACACACACACCCCCACCCCCCTCACCCCTCCCCTCACCCCTCCTTCACCCCTCCTCACCCTCCTCACACACACACACACACATTACTACTCACACCATCACCTAACCCTCATCAACACTGTAAACATAAACAAACAACCACCCCCTTGTTCTCTCTCCTTCCCTCCTCCCTCACCCCCAAACACACATCCTGCACCACCCCTCATTACAGACACACACTCAGCCCCCCACACACACCCTTCATTACAAGCATGCACAAAACCACCCCCATCCCTCCATCCCTCCCTCCACCCTCCTCCCTCCTCTCCTATCTCACTCCATATCCCTTCCCTTTTATTTCTCCCTCCCCCCACTCCCCCCAGCCCCCAGACCATAACAAGGGTTTTCAATTAACCTGGGGAAGAGAAACAAATTATAAAGTGTAGGATGAACAACGCCCAGCCTGGTGCTTACCTAGTAATACTGGGGAGTTTAATCTCAGGTAAGGATGGGGAGAGAGTTAAGTATAAAGAGTGTGTGTGTGTGTGTGTGTGAAAGGCATACATAGATAAATATAGCATAATTTTAAATGAATTATCACAACACACACATTATGAACACACACACACACACACACACACGATTGCTAAAAAGAGAGAAAGAGAGGTAGAAAAGAGAGGTAGAAAGAGAAGAGAGGTGGTGAGAGAGAGAAAGAGAGAAGAGAGGAGGAAAGAGAGAAGAGAGAGAGAGAAAGAGAAAAAGAAAAACACTTACAACATTTCTACAGCAGCAGTTGCCACATACCACTTTATGGATCTGAATAAATTAATATTCTCAACAATTAACGAAAGATACAACAAAATATATATTAACTCGATACAGTCACTTATAAATCAAGGTGTTAATATATAGTAAATATTTAATGTTTATATAATATTTCACTTTTAGTTGACAAAGTTCATATTTATATAGTATGAATTAATTAACTATAATAAACAATGTACGTGGTAAGGAAACATTACATTGCCGCTGGTAATAATATAAAGGTCAACAGCTATGTCTCGATTAATAGATAAAGACTCATTATCAACTTAACTTCAGGAGGAACTACCAGCCGCACCTAATATAAAACACAAGCGTAACTAACTAAACAACATTTAAAATTAATACCAAGTTAAACTCAGATGCTGAAGACAGAATAAATATGACTTTTAAAACATCAAAGAACTTGAAGCTAATTTACAGTAAACACACACGTTGGCAACACTATCCTGAGGTATTGGCAAATATCGCTCTATTAAATTAAATAAGAATACCTTAAAAACAAATCCGTTTTTATGTTTAACTCAAAATAATAATACAAAAAGACGATTAAACAAAAATTCAATTAAAAGATTTGTTAAAATTCACCACCAAACAAACGCGTGTTTTTATACTGGACAAAATACAGCCTCTGGCAATAGAGTCAACGGGTCAGTGACCAGCCACCAATTACACGGTGTGGTACACGGTGTGGTGGTGTAGTGGTGGTACACGGTGTGGTGGTGGTGGGGTACACGGTGTGGTGGTGTGGTGGTGGTACACGGTGTGGTGGTGGTACACGGTGTGTGGTGTAGGTACACGGTGTGGTGGTGTAGTGGTGGTACAGGTGTGGTGGTGGTACGGGTGTGGTGGTGTAGTGGTGGTACATGGTGCGGTGGTTTAGTGGTGGTACACGGTGTGGGTGTAGTGATGGCATACGATGGTGGTGTAGTGGTGGCAGACGGTGTGGTGGTGTAGTGGTGGTACACGGTGTGGTGGTGTAGTGGTGGTACACGGTGTGGTGGTGTGGTGGTGGCAGACGGTGTGGTGGTGTGGTGGCAACGGTGTGGTGGTACAGACAAGCAGACGAAATACAGCCCAATTTGTTAAAACTCTCTCTTCTACTTTTTCATATTATTATTATTATTATTATTTCCATAGTTTCCTTCATCTTCAAACAACTTTTCTTCCTCTTTTCACCCTTCCCATCTTCTTTCTTTTCTCTCACTTGTCCTGGAGGTGAGGGGAGGAGGAGGGGAGGAGGAGACACGGTAACAGCTTAAGCAGAATAATAAAGACTTAAATGGAGGCTCTCAAGCCTTATATCAAAACACACACACACACACACACACACACACACACACACACACACACACACACACATACACACAAACCCTGCTTCACTTAAAGTAGTAGAAATGTATTAGGTTAGGTTAGGTCAGGTTAGGTCTGGTTACTCATTATATCTACATTAATTATTTATTATTAGTATTGAAGGTAATTGTTGATCCCTGAAGAGCACCTGTGATTTCATTCTGCCCCCTGCCCCTCCGCTCCCCCTCCCCCCTCTCCCTTCTCCCCCTCCCCCTTCCTCCCCCACACACACTCCCCCTCTCCGACCCCTGATGTTGACTGTTGGCTTCCTTCACAACTCTGCAAGAAGAGAGAGAGAGAGAGAGAGAGAGAGAGAGAGAGAGAGAGAGAGAGAGAGAGAGAGAGAGAGAGATCCAAATAATGACGAGACAACAGAGAAAGAAAGAGACAATAAATCGACAGACAGACAGATAGACAGACAGACAGACAGACAGACAGACAGACAGACAGACGAGAATGACCACCAACATTACCCAAAACACGAATTAGCTGGAGGAAAAAGTTTGTTGACATGAATGACGTCACATAGAACTTATGACCAATCATACTATACCTCAACCTCGACTTACAACCAATCAGAATTTACCCTCGGTCTACCAATGGCAACTCAAGACGAATGAGAGACAATAAACTGAATAAATTTCGTTTAAAGGAAAGAAGAAATAAATGTGGAAATAAATAAATAAACTAAACTCGAGGCACCTGCATGTACAGTTGAGGAAGTGAAGACGGTCGAGTACAGTGCCAGTGGTTTAGTGTCCAGTAACCGTATAAGGAAAACAATTTTCCTTTCAGGAATTCGTTTGTGGTCTTTGTTGTCCGGTTCACGTACATACATACATACATACGCATACTCTACCATGTATATCAAAACACACGCATACACATAACACAAACACACACATACACACACACACACACACAGAGGTATAACATTCAGTCAGCTACACAGACAGACAGACACACAGCCACACAGACTCACAGCCACACCAACAGACAGCCACACCGACAGACAGACACACCGACAGACAGACACACAACCACCCTGACACAGACAGACAGACAGGGTAGCTTTAATCAACACATCACTCAGCTTCTCTTTGTCGGGAGATTAAAAAAAATACTTCAAAGAAAATGAAGAGAATCTATTTATTGCGAACAGAAAATGTTGTGAGGATATTTATACCTGAGTTGGGGTTTAGCTCTCTCTCTCTCTCTCTCTCTCTCTCTCTCTCTCTCCTTCTGTCTGTGTGTCTGTTATTTATTCTTTCATTCTCTCTTTTATTTTGTTAGTATCTCATTCCCTTCTCTATGCTTATTTATTTCTTTGATGTCTAGTGGAAAGACAGACAGACAGACAGACAGTCAGATAGATAGACAGACAGACAGATAGACAGACAGACATACAGACATACAGACAAAGAGAACTCAACAAAGCATAATGGTTGAATTAAAGAAGGAAATACATAAGGTCATTTGCATACTGCTGCTGCTAGGATGTACAGTATGTGTGTTAGGACCCATGCAACCCTCTCCACCAATCCTCTCCACCAGCCCTAACCTCCAACCCTCTCCACCAATCCTCTCCACCAGCCCTAACCTCCAACCCACTTCCACCAATCACAGCCTACCACCTATTACCAACCAGATCTCTTCCACCAATCACAGCCTACTACCACTTACCAACCAGATCTCTTCCACCAATCACAGCCTACTACCACTTACCAACCAGATCCCTTCCACCAATCACAGTCTACTACCACTTACCAACCAGATCTCTTCCACCAATCACAGCCTACTACCTCTTACCAACCACTCCTCTTCCACCAATCACAGCCTACCAACCCTTACCAATCAACCCTCTTCCACCAATCACAGCCTACCACCCCTTATCAACCAACCCCGTTCGACCAATCACAGCCGTCTAGTGCCCCTCTTAACAACCAATCACCGACCTCCTTTTGGGAACATCTGGAAGTAGAGCTCCTTGAAGGCGTCCTCCCTGACCACTCCAGTAGGGCATCGGTCCTTGAAGCTCCGGTAGAGACGCTGCAACTCCGGCCGGGTGAAGTGCGTGGTGCGGCAGAGTGCGTTGATGTCCTCTGGTCTATAACGAGGCTCCTGTTCAAGTATTTCCATTTCAGCATCTGTAGGAGGAGAGAGAAAAGTTGATAAATGAAGGGAAAAGATAACGTGGAGATGGATTGATTGAAGAAGGAGGAGGAGAAGAAAGAATGGTTGATAAAAGAAGAGAAGATGGAGAAATGAAAGAAAAAGAGGAGGAAGAGGAGAAAGACTAATAAATATGGTGGGTTGTGAAGAAGGGCGTTCCATTTTCGTGTCTGTAGATGAAAAAGGAACAGTGATAAAAAGGGAGAAAGGATAGGAGAAGAAGAAGAGGAAGAAGACACAATAGGAAGTAGGACGGGAGAAAGAGGGGAGAAGAAGAGACTGACAGACAGAAAGAGTCAGAGAGAGAGAGAGTGAGAGAGAGATAAAGAAAAAAAGGAGAAAGAGAGTAAAGATAATAGAAAGGAAAGAGACAGACCGAAAGCCAGAAGATAAGAGCGAATCAACTAGAGAGAGAGAGAGAGAGCCTCGACTCACATTATCGAATATAAAGAAAGTCGTTCTTCACTAACAACAAAATTTACCTGGTCGCCTTAAAGTGGACCTCACAACCTACTGAAGCCGCGTTCTTAGGGCATTCCTACGTAAAAACTCCTGACTGTAACTGATAAACAACTTCAAACAGAGATTAAATGGTCAAGTGACGTTCTAAAAAATGAATAGCTCCGGATATGAGTTTTTATACATTTTTATCGTCTAGTAGAGGGTTTCAGTCATTGCTTTCAAGGGGTTAAGTTATCGTACTCAAGGGGTTAAGTTATCGTAATCAAGGGGGGGTAAGTCATTGTACTCAAGCTGTTAAGTCCTCACCAACAAGGGGATAAGTCATCCTATTCACGGGTTAAGTCATCGTACTCACAGGGTTAACTCATCAAAATCACGAGGTTAAGTTATCAGGGAGGTTAAGTTATCGTATTTAAGAAAGTTAAGTCATCGTACTCAAGGGGTTATCGTACTCAAATCATCGTACTCAAGGGGGTTATCGTACTCAAGGGATAATAATTTTACCTCCTCCTCATCACAGACAGGTAAAGACACTACAATCCCTTCGACCGAATAATGACTTCCAGAATTAATTAGTTTCCTTTAATAATCGTGTTTGTCTTTTCATCCTCCCATTCACTTATATAACAATCTATCTCATTATATCTCATTTAATATATATAATTCTATTTTTTTTATTAATTTATTCATCATTAAATTATCTACATTTTATGGGGGTGGGGATATTAGAGTTATTTTTTAGTATATTAAATGATTCTCTCTCTCTTTCAGCTAAACGAAATGACACCAAGTGAACGATAGAAAGTGTTCGCTAGAGAAAATGTTCGCTAGAGAAAGTGAACGCTAGAGAAAGTGAACGCTAGAGAAAGTGTTCGCTAGAAAGTGTTCGCTAGAAAGTGTTCGCTAGAAAGTGTTGGATTTACCTGGATTAACAGAGTCAGGTAAAAGGTAAATGTGTTCTAAACTTGTTTTAATTATCCTAGCCACTGTATAATGTTGCGTTATAGTTCACTTTGTTTCCCTTTGTTGACTTGAATTAGCATAGAAGATATTACTTGTTTACATACCATCTGTCTAAAATACCATACCCATCTGTCTAAAATACCATACCCATCTGTCTAAAATACCATACCCATCTGTCTAAAATACCATACCCATCTGTCTAAAATACCATACCCATCTGTCTAAAATACCATACCCATCTGTCTAAAATACCATACCCATCTGTCTAAAATACCATACCCATCTGTCTAAAATACCATGCCCATCTGTCTAAACTATTACCAGCTGTGCAAACCACTATGCCATCTGTCTAAAGTACTACCAGCTGTCTAAATCACCACACCATCTGTCTAAACCACCACCATTTGTCTAAACTACCACCACCACCACCTTTCTACACTGTTTAAAACTGTCTAAACTACCACCACCATCTGTCTAACTGTCTAAACTACTACCAACTGTCTAAACTATCAACCGCCATCTGTCAACACTATCTAAAACTGTTTAAACCACCACCATCTGTCTAAACTACGTCACCATGTCTACACTGTCTACACTACCGTCTGGGATGAGAATAATACACGCTGTATGTAAGTTTTAATTATTCATGCTGTCCTTGAGGGTGTTTATACAGGAGTTACAGTGTGAAGGGTTTATAGCAGTTACACCCCCTTCTTCCTCCTTCTCTTCCCGTTTTCTGTGGTTACTTTTCCCATTTTCTTGAGTTTTTTATATTTAGTTTATTTGTCTCTTTTCTTTTATCTACTTTTTGTTTGGGGTTTCGTTTGGGATATTTTCTTAGTTTTTCTTCGTTTCTTTGTTTCTTCTTTCGTTTTCTTTGTTTTTTTCTTTAGTTTTCTTTGTCTTTTCTTTCGTTTTTCTCTGTTTTTCTCTTTCTATTTTCTTACGAGGCTTAAGATAACAAGTCTGTCCCGGGTTACTATATTACCGTCTAATATTACAATAATGGGAGAGAGAAATAGACAGAGAAAGATAGAGAGAGTTAGATAGATTATGTAGACAGACAGACAGACAGACAGACAGACAGGAACTAGAACAGCCTGGGTAAGAGGAAGGTAATGAACCAGGGGAGAGAAGCATGTGGTAGAGTGAGAGTGTGGGGGATGTGGGAGAGTGAGGGAGAGTGTGGGAGAGTGTGGGGGAGTGGGAGAGAGTGAGAGTGTGAGAGGTGTGGGAGGTGGGGAGAGTGGGGGAGGTGAGGGAGGTGTGGGAGAGTGAGGGAGAGTGACTTTAAAACACCGGAGAGGTAAGCTATGAGATCATGTACATATTTCTTTTAACGTTAAGGTTTAGGGTGAGGGGAGAGAGGGGGGGGAGGTGAGAGGGAGGAAGGTGAGAGGGGGAGGAAGGTGAGAGGGAGGAAGGTGAGAGGGAGGGAGGTGAGAGTGATGGAGAGGGACGAATGTGAGAAGGAGGATGGTGGAAGGTGAGAGGGAGAGAGGGGTGGAAGGTGAGAGGGAAAGAGAGAGGTAGGTGAGATGATGAGAATGTGATAGGTTAGAGGATGAGAGGGAAGGGGAAGTAGGCGAGAGGAAGAGAGAGAGGAAGGTAGTTGAGAGAGACAGAGGGAGGTTAGTGAGAGGGATAGAAGAGAAGGTGGAGAAATAGATGAGAAGATTATGGGGAAGAAAGAAAGAAGGGATGGATAAAAGATGGGAAAGAGAAGAGGGAAATAAAAGAGAAAGAAGAAAAAACAAAATGGAAAAGAAAACACACACACACACACACACACACACACACACACTTCGTACACAAGCAAGGATTAAAAACAAAGGAGTATTTTTCTATAATATTTTGCCTTGAACAAATATTAACACCGCGGATATTAAGCCAAACATTACAGGTGGGTAGAGACTTTATCAACCTGCTCTGTGTACACGTAAATATTCTTATGGTATTACCTGCTGGAGTGTACCTGGTAGTATACATGTGTTGACCTGGTAGTATACATGTGTTGACCTGGTAGTATCATGTTGACCTGGTAGTATACATGTGTTGACCTGGTAGTATACATGTGTTCACCTGGTAGTATACATGTGTTCACCTGGTAGTATACATGTGTTGACCTGGTAGTATACATGTGTTGACCTGGTAGTATACATGTGTTGACCTGGTAGTATACATAATATTTACTTTACGTTGATATACATGTAAATATTCATGTTCTTAGTAGAATATAAAAGCTACTTAGTTATTTTTATATAATGTAATAAATATATGGTTCACCTGAAGATTACACACCCCAGCTTATACACACCCCAGCTTATACACACCTCAGCTTATACAAATATTTAACAGTACTTTCTTTAGCTACATAAAGTATGTCTTAACGATCGTACGCCTTCATAAAAGAATAACAAAAAGCGTTCTAAAATATTTCCAAGAACACAACAAAAAGCATTCATAACTTTATTATGTACAACATTTCTTAATTAACTTCATTTATACTAAAAACTCTCAAATAATTTCCTCGTTTCTTTTGTCCGAGATAATGTAGTTTAAATGCTGGTTAGATTAGGTTAGGTTAGGTTAGGTTAGGTTGGGTCAGGAATTTAATCTTGTTTGCGTTCTTAAGAAGAGTTTCGTCATGCATAGTTCATAGTGTAAGTCAGAACCAACCCATTGAGATCCCCACCCTCCAGTTCTCTTCCGACAAACAACCTCTTGTGTTTGTAAACACTGAGTCCGAACGCGTTACACCTGACTTCGACTTGGCATATGTAACCAAATTCCTTAATATCCCAAACAGAATACTAAATAATATCTACATTAAGCCATTATTTTATTAATTCATATTATAATAGGTATTTTATTAATTAGATGTTTAATTAAGTAGGAGTTTAAGTAATTAAAATTAACAAGGAATCCAACGAGGTTTCAGACGCGGGTCAACACTCCATCCTTTTCTGTGTTGATGTTAAAGGGAAAAATTCTTTACAGGAGACAAGTAGGTATTAGCAGGAAAAAGTCAACAGTATGGTGTAGGGAATACTGCTGGGGAAATACTGTACAGACAGGCAGACAGACAGGTCGGTGGTATGAATAAAATTAGATAGACGGAGAGAGAGATATCAAAATAGAAGAAAGAGCGGAGAAAATGAAAGGAGATACATACCACAAACAATTTATTTACGCTACATAAAATAATTCGTACGAAAACATGATGAGCAGCATAATGAGGGCAACATAATGAGCAACATAATGAGGCAGCATAATGAGGCAACATAATGAGGCAGCATAATGAGGCAACATAATGAGGCAACATAATGAGGCGACATAATGAGGCAACATAATGAGGCAGCATAATGAGGCATCATAATGAGGCAACATTATGTAGCAGCATAAGGAGGCAACGTAATGAGGCAGCATAATGAGGCAGCATAATGAGGCAGCATAATGAGGCAACATAATGAGTGGGTGTGTGAGAGAGACGTGACTAAGAGGAGTCTGTCTGTCTGTCTGTCTGTTTGTCTGTCTGTTTCGAATGTAAATACAAACATAGTTATCCTGTAAAACAAATAAATGTAAAAAACACATTATAAAACATTTACAAACACGCAATATAAACGAAAATGATTCCTGTAAAAAAAAAAACAGGCATATTTCCTTGTAAACAAAACACTCATTTTATTATCTCTCGATGTAAATATTTAACCTCCCCCATCAACAGAACAACCTCGAGGCTTTGTAAAACACACACACACACACACACACACACACACACACACACACACACACACACACACACACACAAACACACACACACACACACACACACACACACACACACACACACAAAACAGCATTTTTAAATTTAATGCTGTGGACATCTAGATTGCACCCTGAACACACACACATACACACACACACAGGCGGAGTGTTTGGGTGATGTGCAGGGAGGAGGAGGGGGGGAAGGGGGGGGAAGGAGGGATGAATAAGGAGGGAGGAAAGGAGAGAAAGGGAGAAGGGTGGAATTTTTCTTGGGAAGGGGAAGGAAGGGGGGATGAGAGGGATGGAGGGGTGGGGATGAGAGGTGAGAAGGATGAGAGGGAAGGAGGAGTGAGAGGGAGAGAGCTGAGAGGGGAAAAGAAGGCCGTCTTGATGATATTTGTTAAGTCAATATTAGCTGAGAAAATAAAGGTTTATTTTACCATTTTTTCTGGTAGGTATAAACGTGTGTGTGTGTTTGTGTGTGTTGTTGTGTATACCTGTGTGTGTGTGTGTGTGTGTGTGTGTGTGTGTGTGTGTCGTTGTGTATACCTGTGTGTGTGTGTGTGTGTGTGTGTGTGTGTTGTTGTGTATACCTGTGTGTGTGTGTGTGTGTGTCGTTGTGTATATCTGTGTGTGTCTGTGGCTGTCTTATAAAAGTGTGTAATGGACTGTCTTCCTAACAGACAGACAAACAGACAGACCAGGTGTGTTGTCTACTTTAACAAAACACACACACACACACACACACACACACACACACACACACACACACACCTCTTCAGCCACGGTAAACCAGACAGGCAAATCAATAGTTCATCACTATTCTAAACTTCAGTTGTCTCACCTCAGATGACGGGGTGGGTTGAGGAGGTGGGGCCAGGTGAGGTGAGGACGGAGTGAGGAGGTGGGGCAGGTGAGGGGGTGGGAGGCAGGTGAGGGGGTGAGGGCAGGTGGTGGGGGTGGGGGTGAGGCAGGTGAGGGGTGAGGCAGGTGAGGGGGTGAGGTGGGTGAGGGGTGGGAGCGGGTGGGAGGTGGGGGCAGGGTGAGGTGGAGAGAGGGTGGGGAGGTGGGGGCGGGTGGGAGGTGGGGGCAGGGTGAGAGGTGGGGTGGGTGGAGGTGGGGCAGGTGGGGTGGGGCAGGTGGGGAGGGTGGGGTGGGTGAGGAGGTGGGGGCGGGTGAGGAGGTGAGGGTGGGGTGGGGTGGGAGGCGGAGGGTGGGGGGGTGGGGGGCGGGTGAGAGTGAGGTAGGTGAGGTGAAGCAGGTGAGGGTGAGGCAGGTGAGGGTGAGGGCGAAGCAGAGGATGAGGGATGATTGAGTGAGGAGAGTAGAAGGAGGAGAAAGGCGGAAGGAGGCAGGAGGAGGAGGGAGGGAGGAGAGTGAGGTGATGAGGTACAGTAAAAGAGAGATGGTGAGCGCGACGGGCTAATCACCAGGTTGATTAATTCTCCTTAACTGTTCTGGAAGGTAATTGAATTCCATGAGAGAGAGAGAGAGAGAGAGACCTTGGTAGATAAAAAATCGATCGATTCTCATAGGCAATTGTTATTTGAAGTTGTGGGGGAAATAAGATGTAAATGTTCACACACACACACACACACACACACACACACACACACACCTAGAAAACGTGCAAAAGAGGACTTACAAGATTATTCTCTCCTCTTCCTACTCCACATATTAAGAAGCGCTCAACACACTGACCCTCTCGGCTCTCTCTGACCATCACCACGATCTTATCTGCAAATTTGGTGAGAAGCTTCTGCACCATTCTTGCCACCAGCTCCTGCTTCCACCTGAAATCCCTCGTCCACGAATTTTTGCTCCACACCACAACCGCATCCAGCCCATAGGAGCACGTACTGATCGCTATAAGAACAGCCCAGTCCCAACCATTGTAAAAATTATCAACAACTCGTAGTCAACCAGTGTATTCACTTCCAGTCAATCTTCCCTCTTTGCACTGTCACCATGTTGAAATGCCCTGTAGTATGACCTTCTTCCCACCTAGTTATTATATATCATATTTGTATCACTTGTGTTACTTGTATATTATTTGTCAATCAAGTGACCCATTCCCCAATTATGTAACTGTATATTTTCAGCCTTCAGGCTGCCATACTTTTTCAATAAACCGTTTATTACTATTATTATTATTATTATTGTTATTACACACAGACACACACACACGCACACACACACACACACACACACACACTACTACTACTTTGCTGTCACTCGGATTCGAGTATGACGATCATCCAGCTATGATACAATGATATGAGTTATTAAGAATTTCACCTTCGTTGGTGAGCTCTGGGGTGACTAGAGAGGCCGATAAGGGACCGGCAGGGATCGTTCACAGATGTTGCACATGTGTGGGGCTATATCTAGTGCGTGATGGGCGGCGGCAGCGTCTTTCCGGCGTTGGCGCTTGTCTGCCTCGGTTTGCAGTCAGGCTAACTCGAAAGCATTGAGACCTCGTGTGGTGCTCCTCCAAGCGTTACGGTGTGGAGTAATCGTCTCCCAGGTGAGGGGGTCGATTTGGCACTTTTTCAGGTTTGTCTCAAGACTATCCTTAGACCTTTTCAGTTGTCCGCCAGCGTTACGTTTACTATTCTTTAGGTGACTGTAAAGTAGCTGCTATGGCATTCTACTGCCGTCCATGCGGGTAACATGGTCAGTCCAACGTAGTTGTTCATGGATAATGGTAGCCTCGATGCTCCTACAGTTGGTGTCACCGAGAATACTGGCATTTGTTCTCTTGTCTTCCCAGCGAACTCGGAGAATGGAACGTAGACTACGTTGGTGAAAGTTTTCAAGTGCCTTGATGTGCCTCCTGTTTGTGACCCATGTCTCGCTGCCATATAGCAGGGTAGGGAGGACCACTGCTCGATATACGTGGAACTTTGTAGATAATTTCAGCTCCCTACAGCCGAAAACACGGGTACGGAGTCTGCCAAAGGCTTGAGATGCACATCTGACCCAATGTTGAATCTCTTCATCGATGTCTGCGGTGGTGGACAGGTGGGAACCGAGATACTGAAAGTGGGTAACATTAGAGAGGGCAGTACCATTAAGCTGGATGGATGGTGGAAGCATGGTTGAACCAGGGGAGGCTGAAAGAGAATCTGAGTCTCACGTACATTTATCTCAAGGCCAAAGGGTGCATGTGCAAAGGTGTTCAGGATCTCCTGAAGATCACGTTCAGTGTGAGCGACAAGGGTGAGGTCGTTTGCATACTGAAGTTCAGTAATGGAAGCTGCCGACACATTTGTTCCTGCCTGGAGTCATTGTATGTTGAAAAGACCCTTCATCAGTGGATGTCCCCGGCTAAATTGGCACTGGTACGAGTAAGGAAGGCAGCCAAGAAAGTGGAAAAGGATAGTTGGTGCCAGTACACAACCTTGTTTTACCCCTTTTGGATGGGGAAGAACCCAGACTAGGTGCGATTGTGCAAGACACTGCTGTTCATGCCATCGTGGAGTTGCCTCACAATGGCGATGAATTTTGGTGGGCAGCCAAAACAGCTGAGGGTCCGCCCGAGGGCTTCCCTGTTGACCAAGTCGAAGGCCCTGGTAAGGTCGATGAAGGCCACGTGATGGTCTAAAGCACATTGATATTCTGGGAGGAAGTTTTCCACCTCAGGAAGAAGTCTGTTTTGGAGGACTCGGGCGTCTTTAAGAGCTTGGTGAATTTCCTCCTTTTCCCATATATTCTCCAGGAGAGAGTGGAGACATCTAGTAAACAGAGGTCCTCCTGCTTTATACACCTCGGCTGGGACTCCATCAGGCCCTGAGGCTTTGTTATTTTTCATCTGTTTGATGGCAGTAACTACCTCATCCAGGGATGGAGGATAGCTGAGGTTGGTCAGCTCTGGATGCTGAGGGACCTGCTGAGTAGTCAGGACATCCACATCTGTGTTTCGGTCGAGCAGTGAATGATAGTGCTCTTTCCAGCACTGAAGGATGCCCTCTTCGTCTTTAATTAGAGAGTTACTGTCAGATAAGGGGAAGGGGGCTGTGCCATGAGTGAGTAGGTCCCTCAGCATCCAGAGCTGACCCACCTCAGTTATCCTCCATCCCTGGTTGATAACTGATGGCCTGATGGAGTCCCAGCCGAGGTGTATAAGGCACCACACCACACAATCTCTAGGTCATCAATTATAGCTATTATTTTAACTGTATATAAAGCTTTAATCATGTTTGTCTTTATTATTACCACACATAGAGCTTAATTAACAAACTCCTTGTAATAGAAGACGTTAGACTCTATCCTCATTAGTGAGTTAATGAAGGTAGTGGGGGCAGGTATTGTCCCGTTCAGGTAGTGAGGGAGGGAAGCTTTGTTTAGTGGCGTGAAAGTTTTGGGGAGGGGAGGGAGGGAGGGTAGGTGATGCGTCTGTTGTTGTCTGTAGTGGAGGGAAAAAGATGGTGTGGAAGGTGTCTGTTAGTCTGTCTGTCTCTGTCTGTCTCTCTCTCTCTCTCTCTCCTTCCCTATTATCTTCATCTCTACTTCTCATTTATTATCTCTATGTATTATTACTTCCCGTCTCCTTCCTTCTTCCCACTTACGGTCCAGTTGTCTCTCTTCACACACACACACAGTTTCCCATCCTGTTATTGAGCGAGAGACAGGTAGAAAAAAGTCTCCATTTCAATTCCGTTAAACCTAGTCTGCCAGTGAGAGATTCCCTCCCTTCCTTCCCCCTTCTTCCTCCCCCCTCCCCCCTTGGCTGAATGTCAAGTGGCGGCTCTGTTATTGAGATGTAAACAAACGCTCTTTTTGCAGGTTACAAGTTTTTATTGTGTTTTTGTTTGGAGGGTAGAGAAAAGAAATTGAAATAAAAAACAAATATTGGAAAAACCGCAGAAATCTTTGTTTATATTGTGACGTCACGGTGTATCGTTGGTTATACTGTAGTGCCGATACCTCGCTTGTTTCTCTCTCTCTCTCTCTCTCTCTCTCTCTCTCGTAGATTTTCTTTCCTTCTTTCCCTTGTTTATTTTGATATTCTGTCTTCGTCTCTCTCTTTCTCTCTGTCTCTCCCTCCCTTACTCTATCTCTCTATCTCCCCAAGCCAATTAAGGAAACAAAAAACGACAGGTTGTCTTTAGAGAGAAGTTGGAGGAAGTTTTCTTCTGTCGCCTCTGCTCCTCTGACGAATTCTTGGAACCACCTGATTCATTGTCTTCACCTGTCTCCATTTCTTCTTGGAGAAAGTGATGGCGTCTCCAATCAATAAAGTAGTTTTGTCTTGAACCATTGGAGTAAGTAGTTTTGTCTTGAACCATTGGAGTAAGTAGTTTTGTCTTGAACCATTGGAGTAACTAGTTTTTGTCTTGAACCATTGGAGTAACTAGTTTTGTCTTGAACCATTGGAGTAACTAGTTTTGTCCAATGTAGCTTTGTCTTCAACCAATAGAGAAAGTAGTTTTGTCTTGAACCATTGGAGTAAGTAGTTTTGTCTTGAACCATTGGAGTAAGTAGTTTTGTCTTGAACCATTGGAGTAAGTAGTTTTGTCTTGAACCATTGGAGTAAGTAGTTTTGTCTTGAACCATTGGAGTAAGTAGTTTTGTCTTGAACCATTGGAGTAAGTAGTTTTGTCTTCAACCAATAGAGAAAGTAGTTTTGTCTTCAACCAATAGAGAAAGTAGTTTTGTCTTCAGTAAGTAGCAACTGAAGAAAATTATAAAAGCCAACATAAAAAAAATAACTGGAAAGGAATGGGTAAAATGATATAATCAGAATAAAGACAGAAATAGGGGAAAACTACAATAATCAAAACAAAACAAGGAAATGAACAAAAACTACAAAGAACCACAATGAAGGCAGGAACTGGGGTAACGGGAATAAACTCGTCAGCAGATGTCAGCGCTCCGGGTTCGACTTTCAACTCTTGTCAAAAATTCCAAAATATTCCATGAATGTAAGATCACAATTCTCTCCTCTGCTTCCTCTCTCTCTCCCTCTCTCCCTCTCTCCATTAACCCCCTTTTCCCATATACTCTTCCTTTTCTCTCTCTCTTTCTCTTCCCCTCTCTCTCTCCCTCAGATTCCTTCTCCTTTATAATCTCCCCTCTCCCTCCTATCTCCCCTTCTCTCCCTTTTCCCTTTCCCATCTCCCTCTCGCCCTTCCCTCCTTTCTCTCCCTCTCTACCTCTCCCCTCACCCTCAACTGTTCTGAGCAGAATTTGATTTTCGTAGTTTGAGTGTGGAGGAGGGCGTGCGGGCGTGCGGGTGGGGAGTGGGGGGTTAGGGCGTGGGAGGGATTTTGTATGGGACGTGGGAAGGATTTTGTATGGGACGTGGGAGGGATTTTGTATGGGGCGTGGGAGAGATTTTGTATGGGGCGTGGGAGGGATTTTGTGGGAGATATGGGAGAAATTTTATAAGGTTCGATCACGGGGCACCTCAAGTCGACCCAACTGTGGAGGAGTGCCTGACTTTACATTAGAGTGAAGGTAGCCAGGTACAGTGTCTGGCCTAGAGAAGAGAGAGGAAGAGGGAGAGAGAGGGGGGCAGATTAGCATCAGGACACAACACAAAAAGTTAACACAACAGACTTTAGTGTTTTTACATCTGTTAAATCCCTCTTACAGGGGAGCTGTATAGTGTATATATAGTATGTGCGTGTGTGTGTGTGTGTGTGTGTGTGTGTGTGTGTGTGTGTGTTCCCTCCTCTTTCCTGTATATTCCTTTTCCTCACTCCCTCCTTTCCTCTTTCTTCATCCTGTATCTTCTTCTCACTCCCTCCTTTCCTCTTTCTTCATCCTGTATCTTCTTCTTCCCCCTCCCCCCTCACTATTGACACAAAGGTGAGTGTGTTTGTTCAAGCCTCACAAATATTGACAATTACGAGTATAAGGTCTCCTCTCCTCCACACACGAGCCTCTCTACGGGCCTCATTACCAAGGTCAGGCCAACACACGACTGACGCTACACAATGGTAGTCACCGCTTTATATAGTCCTCGTCTATTGTTCCCAACAGTTGCCACCGTCTGTTTTTTTTGGTTTGGTCCTCGAGTTGCTGGATAGTAAATATTGAAAACTTTTATGTTTTTTAATATGTGAGAACAGATGTTGCAGTTGTTTGTTGTTTTTTCGAGGAAAACAAATGAAGAAGTACCAAGATTAATAAAAACTTCCAGAACAAATATTTGAAATGTACAGAAAAATAAAAATTAAATACTTTGGTCATATAATTAGGGATACGGGGAAAACCCCAGAAATATTAATGGACAAAGTTGTTGGTAGAAAGGCCAGGGGGAAGGCAGAGGCTGGGATGGGTGAATGAAATTAAAAAACTGGATCCTCAGAGAGATACAGAACCTTAGAGGCTTGGTAAAAACAGCCAGAGAACGTTTAGAGTGGAGGACTGTGGTCGCCAACCCTCAGATATAAGGACGGTACTCTGAATTGATTGATAATATATTTACTTGTTCATTGAGTTGCTAAGTTTCAATTATTATCATTACTATACTGTATATATATGTTAACTATATCAAAGTATTAGTAGTTATATAAAAACACTTGTGGAAGTCTCTCTCTCTCTCTCTCTCTCTCTCACTCTCTCTCTCTCTCTCCTCTCCTCTCTCTCTCTCTCTCTCTCTCTCTCTCTCTCTCTCACTCAACGACACAGCCAAGACAATTTAGGAGCGGCCAGAAGCATCAGGTGTGTATAAGACAGAGTCCTTTGTCTCTTACAGGACTCTCTTAACACGCCACTGCCTCTCCTGCACCTTTAGGAGTGAGATTGAAGGATCCAATATCACCCTAGGACTCCTTCAGTGAGGGAGTCCTGGGGGAGGGGATGGGGGAGAGATATCCTTTATGGAGGGTGAGATATTGGTAGTGTCCGTCTGTAGTCTTTGTTACACACACACACACACACACACACACACACACACACACACACACATATATATATATAGAAAAGACAGAAATTCACAAGACAAAAAATATTCGTCCGGACAATACAAACAGCAACAACACTATGACGTCAGAAGAGGTAGAATGACGTCATCAAGTGGTAGAATGACGTAATTAGCCCAATATCCCTCTATTCACCTAATTGACGGTAGTAGTAATTGGCTATTGTGTCTTAATTACTGGTCATTCTTAATTAAGGGAGGGTCAGTGGGTTGGGGTTGATTAGGGTGAGGGATTTGATAAGGATTCGGACGTTTGTAGATTCGAACAGCTGTGGATTCGAACAGCTGTGGATTCGAACAGCTGTGGATTCGAACATTACTGGATATGAACGATAGATTGGATTTATAACACCTACGTATATATTCAAAAGATTAAGGATTCGAACACATATGACTTTAATTGTATCATAGCATTCGAACGATTGGAGTTTCGAACACGTATGAATGTGAACAACTATGGTATTCAACCACGAATGAATGTAACCAGGTATTCAAACAATTAAGGTTCGAACAATACGTAAAATCAAACACCTGAATATTCGAACACCTTTAGAATTTCTCCTGGAACATATTTAGACATTTTTTTAGACATCATTACGACATCTGTTCGGCCCCAAAAAAAAAAATATTAGACGTGTTTTAGCATTGCCGACAATACCTCTTCCCCCTCTTTCACCCTCCCACCCTTTCCCCCTCACCCCCCTCCCCCCTCACTCCCTCTCAACCAAGCGACGATCCTTATCAAAACATTAAAGACTCGGAATGTCAACAAAGGCTCGGTGAAGTTTTATTTCCCTTTAGTGTCTAGCCGTCTGGTGGTGACCATTTAATGAAAGTTTTTTAATTAGGGGGAATAAATAGTTTAGTTAGAGATCTTTATTTTTTTATTAGGAATTTATTTGAACTTGTGGGAATATAATTAAATGGAGTATGATGATGTGAGATGAATTATATAATGTATTTTTTTATTTATTCTGAAATATGAATTTGTTTGTCAATTTATTCTTATACTACACTAAGAATCGTATATCACATTTATTTCTTTACCAGAATTTATTCTAGAAAAATACATTAAAATTCGAGTTTTGATGAAATTTGGTGTGAAGAAAAAAATCCTTGAGACAATTTATTCTGAAGGAAATTACGATTTAATCTTATTCTCACTTTTATTTAGCAAGATTTTACTCTCCTTCCCACTTACTCTTCCTTCCTTCCTTCCTTCCTTCCTTTCTTACTCTTTCCCTTCCCTTCAATCTCTTCTCGTCTTCTCTTCCCCTTTTCTAGTCCCCCTATCTTTCTTCCCTTCTCTTCCTACATTCTCCCTTCTACCCTTCTACCCTTTTCCCATCGTCCTCTCCCCCCCTTCTTTCCTCTTTCTCCTTCCTTCCTTCCTTCCATCCTCCGTCTCTCCACTCAGAGTCAAGGACACAAGATCTATCACCCAGACTACACTGTATTTCCCTCACTTCCTCTCACTCTCCCCTTTCCCCTCCTCCTCTCCTCTCCCCCTCCTCTCCCCTCACCCCTCCCCCTCACTCTCCCTCCTCTCCTCCTCTCCCCTCCTCTCCCTCCTCCTCTCCCTCTTACTCCCCTCTCACTCTCCCCTCTCTCCCTCTCCTCTCCCCTCACCCCTCTCTCTCTCCCCTCTCTCCTCTCCTCTCCCCTCCTCTCCCTCTCCACTTCCCTCACTCCCCTCCTCTCACCTCTCCTCTCCCCTCCTCTCCCCTCTCCTCTCCCCCTCACTCCTCTCACTTCCCTCTCCTCTCCCTCTTACTCCCCTCTCACTCTCCCCCCTCACTCTCCCTCTCCTCTCCCTCTCACTCTCCCCTCTCCCCCCTCACTCTCCTCTCACTCTCCCCTCACTTCCCCTCGCCCAGTGTAAACACCAGGCCGCCTCCTTAGTCTGTCTGTATCGAACGTTGATGGTCCTCATTTAGTGGGAAGAGGTGAGGGAGGAAGAGTGAGAAGGGAAGGAGAGGAGTAATAGGGGTGAGAGGAGATGGGGAGAGTTGAGGTGAGCAGGAGAGAAAGAGAGGAAGGGAACACAAACACTCAAAGCCCTTCACAGACACACACACACACAAAGCCCATGTATACACACACACACACACACACACACACACACACACACACACACACACACACACACAGTTTATATACTCATTTCATTTGGCTGATTAAATCGACGCCATTGATGACATAAAACAAGCTATTAGATATACTGTATACTTATACATATATATATATATATATATATATATATATATATATATATATATATATATATATATATATATATATATATATATATATATATATGTTGTCTTCAGATATGTATGTATGTATGTATGTATGTATGTATGTAATGGTCAGCATGCTCGCCTCATAAGCAGGTGGACCCAGGTTCGATCCCCTGGCTGGGTGAAACAATGGGCAAGTTCTTTACACCATTTGTCTCTGTCTACCCAGCAGTAATTGGGGACCTGGATGTTGAATTTGCGGATCGTGTTCCGGGGTAATGGTTAGCCAGTGCAGTTGTATGTCCGGTCTTCTCGGACTATTCCTTGACACTGGGTCATGCAATTCGTTAACTTAGGATGTGGTTGTTGTGTTGGCGACAGCTTCTACACCTTAAACAAATTCACGCCTAGGTGGCCCTTGGACCGTCCATCCTCGATTTCGAGGCGGCAACCATTACTAAATTATTATGTATGTTTGTTTGTACTACTAGTTTGTGATGGTTTATTTGAAGATTTTTTAATTTCATCGTCTAATATGGAAGAGAGATTAATTATTTTAACCTCCAAGCAAATTCTGTAAAGAGACAAAGACTAGTACCTTAAGAGGAGGAGGTGGGTGGAGGAGGAGGAGGAGAGGAGGAGGAGGAGGAGGAGGACAGTGGGGGAGGAAGAGAGGAGGAGGATGAGAATGGAGGAGAGAGGCTCCATCAGCCCTCCATCTACCCTCCATCAACCCTCCATCAACCCTCCATCAACCCTCCACCAACCTCCATCTACCCTCCATCTACCCTCATCTACCCTCCATCAACCTCCATCTACCCTCCATCAACCCTCCATCTACCCTCCATCTACCCTCCATCTACCCTCCATCTACCCTCTATCAACCTCCATCCTACCCTCCATCAACCCTCCATCTACCCTTCATCTACCTCCATCTACCCCTCCATCTACCCTCCATCAACCATCCATGTACCTCCATCAACCCTCCACTCTACCCTCCATCTACCCTCCATCTACCCTCCATCAACCTCTCTCTACCCTCCATCTACCCTCCATCAACCTCCATCTACCTCCATCAACCCTCCATCTACCCTCCATCAACCCTCCATCTACCCTCCATCTACCTACATCTACCCTCCATCTACCTCAACCCCTCCATCTACCCTCCATCTACCTCCATCTACCCTCCATCTACCCTCATCTACCTTCATCTACCCTCCATCTACCCTCCATCAACCCTCCATCTACCCTCTCCATCTACCCTCCATCTACCCTCCATCAACCTCCATCTACCCTCCATCAACCCTCCATCAACCCTCCATCTACCCTCTCCATCTACCCTCCATCTACCCTCCATCTACCCTCATCTACCCTCCATCTACCTCCATCTACCCTCCATCTACCCTCCATCAACCCTCCATCTCCTCCATCTACCCTCCATCTACCCTCCATCAACCCTCCATCTACCCTCCATCAACCCTCCATCTACCCTCCATCAACCCTCCATCTACCCTCCATCTACCCCACATCTACCCTCCGTCTACCCTCAACCCTCCATCTACCCTCCATCACCCTCCATCTACCCTCCATCAACCCTCCATCTACCCTCTCCATCTACCCCTCCATCTACCCTCCATCAACCCCTCATCTACCCTCCATCAACCCTCCATCAACCCTCCATCTACCTCTCCATCTACCCCTCCATCTACCCTCCATCAACCATCCATGTACCCTCCATCAACCTCCATCTACCCTCCATCTACCCTCCATCTACCCTCCATCAACCCTCATCTACCCTCCATCTACCCTCCATCAACCCTCCATCTACCCTCCATCAACCCCTCCATCTACCCTCCATCAACCCCTCATCTACCCTCCATCTACCCTACATCTACCTCCGTCTACCCTCCAACCCTCCATCTACCCTCCATCTACCTCCATCTACCCTCCATCAACCCTCCATCTACCCTTCATCTACCCTCCAACCCTCCATCTACCCTCCATCTACCCTCCATCAACCCTCCATCTACCCTCCATCTACCCTCATCTACCTCCATCTACCCTCCATCAACCCTCCATCTACCCTCCATCTACCCTCCAACCCTCCATCTACCCTCCATCTACCCTCCATCAACCCTCCATCTACCCTCCATCTACCCTCCATCTACCCTCCATCTACCCTTCATCTACCCTCACGCCTCCTTCATTACAAATGCATGAAAGAGAAACTTTTCCCTACGTGAGATAATTCGTCTCTCACCTCTCTCTCATCAGTTACTCTGTTGCAATGACTTTTTCTTGCAACCAAATATGTGGTCATCAGGATATTGCAATGAAATGTGTCAGCGTGTGTGAAAATGTTTAAGGAAATACTGTGTGAGACATTACAGGTTGACATTATTATTCTTGCAATGTATTATGAGGCTATGTTTTGCAATTAAATATTCAGTCATTCTTGCCATATATTTGCAAGGAAATACTTAGACAATCTTGTAATAAAATGCCTAGTTATAGATTTGCAACGAATTATCTTGCCATATTCTTGCAACGAGATTTATAACCATATACTTGCAACGAAATATTTAGTCATAGTCTTGCAAGAAAATTTATCGCCATAATGTTGCAACCAAATCTGTCCATTAGTATTCCCTGCAACAACATATTCTCCTTTCTTGCAACATTATCTTATTCTGCAACAATATTCATGTCTTGCAACGTTACATCCATCTCTGGAAACACTATTTCCATCTCTGCAACAATAACAATCTCTTGCAAGAAACTATTACTATATATGCAACATTAATCATCTCTGGCAACACACTATTACCACCTCTGCAACAATAACCATCTCTCTTCAACAATCTATTTTCATCTGAGTAGAAAAACAAATTAATTCTTATCAACATTGCAATATCTGATGCAATAACACCCTATATTAGACTCTTATCTGCTGAAATCTCTCTCTCTCTCTCTCTCTCTCTCTCTCTCTCTCTCTCTCTCTCTCTCTCTCTCTCTCTCTCTCATTTCATTTCCTTTCATCCTCGTTCTCTTTCCTTATTCCTCTCATTCTATCTATCTTACTTTCGTTATCTCTCTCTCTCTCTCTCTCTCTCTCTCTCTCTCTCTCTCTCTCTCTCTCTCTCTCTCTCTCTCACACACAGGGGCAGTAATCGACAGGACCGTCAATAAGTAATCGTCTCTCTTAATGGCCCCTCATTCACTTATCAACATCAGGAAGCGATAGTTTGTTGGGCCCCTGGTTTGTTGGGCCCCTGGTCTGTTGGGCCCCTGGTCTGTTGGGCTCTTAGTTTGTTGGGCCCCTGGTCTGTTGGGCCCCTGGTCTGTTGGGCCCCTGGTCTGTTGGGCCCCTGGTCTGTTGGGCCCCTGGTCTGTGGGCCCCTGGTCTGTCCCCCAGGGCCCCTGGTTTAATGGGTGTCACTGCTAATGAGTCTCAGTTCTAAAGGGTAATGGTTCTTTTTCTCTCTCTCTCTCTCTCTCCCTCACCTCCTCTCCCCTCACCCCTCCTCTACCCTCACCCTCCCTGCTTCCCCTCACCCCCCTCCTTACCCTCACCCCCCTCCTTCCTCTCACCCCCCCCTCCTCTACCTCACCCATCTCTCCCTCCCCCCTCCACTCTCCCCTCCCCACCCCTCCTCTCCCCCCCCTCCCCACTATCTACCTGAGAGAAACGGACGTCTCTTAATTATCGCTCTATCGTCATGCAGTAATATGTGGTGATAACGGCCACTTATCTCAGCCACACCACTAACCACCACCACTACCACTACTGTCCTCCCTCCACCACCCTCCTCAAATAATAATAATAATAATAATAATAATTAATAATAATCAACTCCTTCAAGGTATTCGACAAACTATTAACAATTTTCATCACACTATATTAACCAACCCTGTATTACCTTCCCTCCCTCTGTTCCCTCCCTTCTCTCCTACCCCTTCCACCTCCCCCCCCTCCCTTCCCTCTTTTCTCTTCCCCTTAGCTCCCCTTCTCTTTCCTTACTCTCCTCCCACCTTCCTCCCAGCCATCCCCTCCTCCCCCTTTCCTCCATTCTCGCTATCTCTTTCCCCTTCTTCCCTCCCCTTTCCCCTTCCTCCCATCCCCTTCCTTCCTCCCTACCCTCTACCCCATCACTCTCTCCCTACAATTAAAGGTGTCATTAGTGCAAATCACTTACCAATTACTGTAGCACGACTCAAATTGGCCATTAAACACCAATTACACTTATCTTCATTAAGGAGAATTACAAATGGCGGCGATAAATATTCGTGACTCTACCCTATCACATTGTTTATACACTATCATCTACACTATACCCAATACACTATCATTCCACTACACTATCATCCACACAAACCCTAAATTTCTAACTTAAAAATAAACAAAAACATTCAAATTTAATCTTTTTAAAGACTAAAAACAAAATACTTTGAAATTTCTGCAAAAAAATAATAAATTTAAATTATTATCAACTTACCTGAGCCAAATTTGACACCTGTCCACGCTTGCTTGATGAAGGAGAGGAGTCGACGGTAGAGGAGCAGGTGTGCGAACCATGCTTCCCGTGGGCGCGTGGTGGTGGTGAGGGGTTGGTCCTGACCTGTATTGGGTGGCGCGTCTGGTGCTCGACCTGGTGCCGCCGCCTCCACTCCTAGAACCGCCCCCTCCGCCGCCCCCCACCACCCCTCCGCCGCCCACCATTCCGTACATTTTGGTTAGATGGTGTGTGTTGTGTGGGGGGGGTTAGGTGATTGTAGTGATGGTCAGGTTGTGGTTATGATTGTTTTGATTGTGGTAGTGGTGGTTATGGTGACGATGGTGGTAATAGTGGTAGATATGGAAAGTGTTAGAAGTAGCTATAAGTGGTGGTAGTGATGATGGTTGTGGTTGTGGTCTGACGATAGTGGTAGTGGTGGTAGTGTGAGACGAATGGTAGTAGTAGTAGAGGGTGGTGGTAGGATGACGTCACAATCGAGCTAGTAGTTGTAGTAATTGTGGTAGTAGTTGTGGTAATACTGGTAGTTCATGATGATATCTTACCGGCGGAGAAGGTGGTAGTTATGGTAGTCAAGAACCAGTCACCATAACTAACACTCACACACACAACAACAATAATAATATAAAAAATCACAAAATATCGTCTGTTATTCTTTTAAATTCGTCCAAAAAAATTTCATTCACTAATTTTCAACATAAAATTTTTTTCACACAAACAAAAAAAGTACAGTTATTTTCTCACCAATTCACTCATTGTTTTTGTTGTTTTTTTATTTGTCTCTTGTTGATTAATTGTTTCATTGTTATTCATTTTGTTTCATCATAGATTAAATATATATTTTTTTCTTTTATCATTCACATTATTGTCACTTGATATGGATGTTTGCTTCTCTATATATCGCTCACATCTTCACTACTCTCTCTGGTGTATCTGAAAACAAGAGAAAAATATTTATTAGACACAGATAATGAACGAAATGTTATGGGAATGAGAAATATTTTTAATAATACTTTCAAAATTTTTACATCAAAGAAGTTTTTTTTTTCGAAATTATTGATACACTCTTCCTCTCTCCTCCTCCTCCCTTCCCTTCCCTCTCCCCACTTCCTTCCCCTCTCCCCCACCCTTTCCTTCCCACTCTCCCCTTCCCTTCCCTTTCCCACTCTCCCTTCCCGACTCTCCCTTCTCCTTATCTCATCCCCAAATCCCTAACCTCCCTTACCACCACTTCCCTAACCCCCATCTATCCATCTATCTATCTATCTATCTATCTATCAGACCAGAAAAAACCCAAAGATGACCCGATTTTCACCTTTATTGGCCAAAGGAATCTCTTACCATACCAATTACTAGAACCACTCGATATACCGCAACACTCAATTACCATATCGGGACTCATGCAAATTAAGCCTCATCTAATTTTTGCCTTCCAATTTTACGTTAGACATAAAATCGGGAAAGGAAATCAGAGGAGAAAATCAGGTTTTGATGTGATGTGAATCTGAATTAACAGCCACTCAGTCGTATGTAAATTAAGTTACTTGAGGATATATAATTTTTTTTTTCTTCATCGTCGACGGTCGTGGGATTGACGTTATGTGGAGGGAGTTACTCTCTCTCTCTCTCTCTCTCTCTCTCTCTCTCTCTCTCTGTTACACACACACACACACACACACACACACGAGACACAACTCAGACACTTCCATAACATTTTTTCTTTAATTTGAATGTAAATAAAAATGTCAACACAACATACATAAATAGCAAATAATAGAACACATAAATAGCAACTAATAGAACATATATATATAACTAATAGGATAATAGGGATGATTTAAAGTATTACTCACAATAAAGGTTTTAGTTGGGGGATTATATCAATGTGATTTAATAGTAACAATTTCCATATTACTTCCGTGTGTGTGTGTGTGTGTGTGTGTGTGTGTGTGTGTGTGTGTGTGTGTGTGTGTGTGATGTAGATGAGCAGATGAATATACAGAGGCATTTAGAACACAGACAGACAATAAAGATAGATAGATAGATAGGTTAACGTAACACAAGAATGCCATATTCCTTGGTCTCTGGGAGTGGTAACATCTCTCTCTCTCTCTCTCTCTCTCTCTCTCTCTCTCTCTCTCTCTCTCTCTCTCTGTACCTTACTTTCCCTTCCCCTTTCCCTCCCACTCCTCCTATTCTTCTCTTCTTCTTCCTTTCTTTTCCTCTCACTCACTCACCTTTCTTTCTCCTCTCTTTGTTCAATAACTCTCTATATCTCTCCCTCTCATTCACTCTCCTTCCCTCTTCCCTCTCATTTATTCTCCTCTCCTTCACTCTCCCTTCCCTCTCATACACTCATCAACATCTTATCCACTTCACTTGCTCTTTTTCATACCAGAATATTGTAAGATAAAGGAGAGAGAGAGAGAGAGAGACCCACATTATCGGGTCGTCCTCTGGGAGTAAAGTGGTTGGTCCTGATCTTAACAACTTTGACCTCTAATGATTGTCAGGTGGCTCATGGTAGGTAGTTATCTGTCTGTCTGTCTGTCTCTCTCTGTCTGTCTGTCTCTCTTTTTGTCTGTTTGCGTCTATATCTGTCTGTCTGTTTGTCCCTAAATCTGTCTGTTATAAAATAGCAACACAATAAAATAGCAGATAATAGCAATAAAATAGCAATTAATAGCCATAATGGTATCAGAGAGAGCGAGGTCAACTGCGTCCAATCAGCTTAATGGAAAGACCTGATAGTGACCATTATTTTGACCACTCTTGACCTGTCTGCTTATCTCTTCCTCTTCTTCTTCTTCTTCTTCTTCTTCTTCTTCTTCTTCTTCTTCTTCTTATTGTTATTGTTATTCTTATTCTTATTCTTATTATTATTCTTTCTTCTTTTCCTTTTCTTTCTTCTTCTCCTTCTCCTTATTATTCTTCTTCTTCTTATTATTATTATTCTCTCCACACCTAACTCCCTTCCCATGTTCCACTGTACACCAAAAAGAAAAGAAAGTAAAACGAGAAAATAGATAAAGAGAGAGATACAGAGAGTGAAGAGAGGAAGAGATAAACATATCTCACTTCTCCCATGTGAATCACTTTTTTCTCCTCCCCCTGTTCCTCTTTCCTCACCCCTCCCCCCTAGTTCCTACTTCTTTCCCTCACCCCTCCTCCCTAGTTCCTACTTCTTTCCCTCACCCCTCCTCCCTAGTTCCTACTTCTTTCCCTCACCCCTCCTCCCTAGTTCCTACTTCTTTCCCTCACCCATTTCCCCTCTTTCTCATCCACCTTTTTCCTCCCCTTCTTCTCCCCTTTTATCCTCCCTCTCCTCCTACCCCCCCTCTCCCCTCTCCTACCCCCCTCTCCCCTCTCCTACCTCCCTCTCCAAGAATTCAACTCATGTTTCCTGTCTCTCCCTTGTTATCGTTGCTCCTCGCTCGATTACACTCCTGAGTATTGCTGTGTCTTGAGCCAGAGTGACAGAAACAGATATATTGGTATTAACCGTTTACAATAGCTCTGTGTGTGTGTGTGTGTGTGTGTGTGTGTGTGTGTGTGTGTATGTGTGTGTGTGTGTGATGTCTTTGAGGATGTCGTCATGTTTGAAATAAAAGCTTTTGAGGATGAACTGAACCTTTAAAGAAACTCCTACGGAAATATATCAAAACCCGTGTTGCATAAATCCGTGTTGCATAAATCCGTGTTGCATAAATCCGTTTTGCATAAATCCGCGTTGCATAAATCCGTGTTGCATAAATCCGCGTTGCATAAATCCGTGTTGCATAAATCCGCGTTGCATAAATCCGTTTTGCATAAATCCGCGTTGCATAAATCCGTTTTGCATAAATTCGTGATCGATCTTCCTTGATTTCCTCCACTCGATTCCTTTATTAAGTTTCCTCTTCTTTTCCATTATTCTCTTGTACTTTACCTCTTTTTCATCTCCCTCTGTCTCCATTATTTCCTCTACTACCTTTCTCCCTCCCTCTCTTTCTCTCTTTCTCTCTTATTCTCTTATTTCTTCTTCAGCCTCTCTCTCTCTCTCTCTCACTTTGTGTCAGGGTCAAACGGTAGTTGCACTCTCACGATAAGAAAGACCTTTTACGGTAGTTTCCGGCGGGGCTGTGTTGAGGCCGTCTTTGAGAGAGAGAGAGAGAGAGAGAGAGAGAGAGAGAGAGAGGTTGTAAAGAAAATGAGACAGGGGGGAAATAGAAGGGAGAGGAAGGAGAGAGAATGATGCATTGGAATAGTGAAGAAAGAGAGAATGAGACGAGAAAGAGAGAGAGAGAGGAAGAAGAAGGACAGACAGACAGACAGACAGATTCTATATATGGTATTCTTATAACCAAACTATTTATGTATAGCCAAAGTATAATATAATTTTAGGAAGGTGTATATACATTATATAACCATAGCCATAATACCGTATATATATTTCATAGGTAAAGTATGACGGAAAGATTTTGTTATGGGTTATATTTTGGGGTTACATTTGGTCCTGAGCCGTGATGTGTGTGCGTGTTGTGTCTCAATAATTAATAAACGGGATACCTAGTCTAACCTAGCCTAACCTAGCGTAGCCGAACGTAACCTAGCCTAGCCTTGCCTAGCCTAGCGTAACCAGTTAGTCAGTCACATCACTTGGGGGAAGAACAAGGTAAATGCATTCATCAATATGCAAATCAGCTATTAATAAGATGAATAATTAGTGTGTGTGTGTGTGTGTGTGTGTGAGTGAGTGTGTATGTATGTATGTATGTATGTATGTATGTATGTATGTATGTATGTGAACGGCATCAGTGTTACCACCACCCAAAAAAATCACAACACAAGATATTGAATTTTCTAAGACTATGCAGTGTTACCAGAATAAG
The DNA here is from genome assembly GCF_018991925.1 of Homarus americanus. Classification (NCBI taxonomy): domain Eukaryota; kingdom Metazoa; phylum Arthropoda; class Malacostraca; order Decapoda; family Nephropidae; genus Homarus; species Homarus americanus. Next base: position 149,927 of record NW_024737543.1, read on the forward strand.
ATCAACACTGGCTCCTCTAAACCCCTGCAGTGTTACCAGAACCCATCACCTCCTCCCCCTCAACACCTTATTTTCGATGGACACCCCACAGGTAAATATCGAACCCACGTCCTCACATCTCACCTCTACTGCATATTGGCCCATCAGCAGGTGTAGGTAGGTGGGGGGAGGGGTCGGGGGCTGGGGGGGTGGGGAGGGGCTAGGGGAGGGGTGGGGGCTGGGGGGAGGGGGAGGGGCTAGGGGAGGGTGGGGGCTGGGAGCTAGGGGAGGGGTTAGCTGGGGGAGGGGGAGGTCAGGGGAGGTGGGGGCTGGGGGGACGGGTGGGGGCTAGGGGAAGGGGAGGGATGGGGGGTAGGATATTTTGTGGTCTACCTTCTTCTTTATCACATTTTCTTTCTTATTCCCATCTTCCATTTTCTGTTCTTGGTGTTATCGCTTTCTCTTCCTGTTTTTTCTTTCGTTTTCTTTGTATTTTTTCTCTCTTCTCTTCTTTATTCTTCTATCTATCTTCTTTTATGGCGAATATTTTTTACCCTTCCCTCTCTTCCCCTCTTTATTACCTCTATCTATCTGTATTCCCCTTGGTTTATCTCTCTCTCTCTCTCTCTCTCTTTCTCTCTCTGACACAGTATTATTCTGCCGGCATTCCCTCTCTCCTTTCTTCCCCATCCTTCCACCACTCTCCCCACTCTCCACCACTCCCACTCCTCCCCACTCTCTCTCCACTCCTCCCACTCCCCCAGACGCTCACTCTCCACCATAAAGGTTTAAGTCTCTCTAATAACTCCGAGTTTGTGGTCATATTTCCGGGTTAAGTTAATCCCTCGTGTCTTAGGGTGTCATCCGGGTTGACTTTCAGGGTTATGTTCCGGTGTGTTTTGTCTGGGTTGTGTTGTGGAGTGTGTGTGTGTGTGTGTGTGTGTGTGTGTGTGTGTGTGACTCTCTCTCTCTCTCTCTCTCATTCTTGGTCATTTTACTCGAGGCGCCCAATCAGCTGATCACAGTGTAAACAATGGCTGGGTGTTAGGCTCACTTAGGGGCCCCTTCTCTGGTGTACACGGCCAATCACAGCATCGCGCCATCCTCTTTATTAACACTGTCAACCTATCACAGTGTAGCTCTATCCTCTTTATATACGCTGTGAGCCAATCCTAGTGTCGCGCCGGTTTGTTACTCTCTCTCTCTCTCTCTTTCTCTTCTATCTCTCTTACTATCTCTCTCTCTCGTTATCTTTGACTCTTTTTCACACACAGACTCTCTCTCTCTCTCTCATTGACATCAAAGGTGTGTGTGTTTATTCCCTTACAGCATATTAGATAATGAACAAAATTTTTATCTCACACAGGTATTTCTCTCATAGTGAAGGAGAGGTGATGAGAGATAACATAGAGAAATATTGTAAGTTAGAGAGTAAGAAATAGTATTTATACGATTTAGGGCTATTTAGTAATAATAATAATAATAATGATAATAATAATAATAATAATATTAACAATAATAACAATAACAATAGCAATAACAATAATAACAATAATAACAATAACAATAACAATAATAATAATAATAATATTAATAATAACAATAACAATAATAATAATAATAATAATAATAATAATAATAATAATAATAATAATAACCAATAACAATTACCAACCATCAGCTAATGAGTTGTGCCTTGTTATGAGCGAACAGGTAATTAGTCAGCAGTGTAAGGTAGTGTAGTGTTGCCAGACTTGATAATTGTTTGTACTGGTAGGACCCAAGATGGCAACACCTGCTGCTTAATTGGTTACCTGGCACCTTAAACACCAGGTACTGACACGAGATGTTGAGAGAGAGAGAGAGAGAGATGGTGTGTCTCTTTGATGTTGGAGAGAGATGTTGGAGTGTTGGAGACAGATGTTTGGAGATATTGGATGTTAGAGAAAATGTTGGAGAGACGATGTTCTCCCATTACCACAACAACAACCCTAACAAAAAGCAACCCACACTTTATTTACAAAAAGTAAGGGATCATAGCATCTATGCTTTTCATTTGTTTTTGTTCCGGGGGTTCATGTCGTTTATAGCGGCGGTGTTTACATGTTGACGCTATACCCGGGTGTGTATCGACCAGGCAGCGTCGTGTTGCCTTACGCTTGTGTTTAGCTCTCAAATATTTGCTGTGGTGTGTGTGTGTGTGTGTGTCTGTGTGTGTGTGTGTATGTGTGTGTGTGTGTGTTTATGATGCGTAGGTGTCTGTTGCTCTTGTTTGACTCTTACCGCTCTCTCTCCAGTGCCCCCTACACCATCACCACCCCCACCATCTCCTCTCTCTACCACCACCCCCACCACACAAGAGAGTTAGGGAGTAAATAGTGATGCAAGGGAAAGAGAGGGAAAGACAGATGGCGAGGAAGATATGAAAATGATACGGATGAGAGGGAGAGATAGAGGGGAAGAAGGGGAGGAGAGAGAGAAAGAGAAGAGGAGGTGGGGAGAAAGGGAAGGGGACAGAGAGATGGAAGAGAAGGGGAGGAGGAGAAGATGAAGAGAGAGAAAGAGAGAGATTGCCCTGAACCGGTTTTCAATACCATCCAATTGCAACTGTGGTTTTGCAACGCTGGAGTCTGAGAGATGGAGAGTAGCTTTAGGTGACATTAATGACCTCTCTCTCTCTCTCTCTCTCTCTCTCTCTCTCACCAGCCCCCTTTGTCACAGCCCTGATCGTGACCTATCTGACGAGGCTACTTGGTCAAGAGTCTACTTTGACCCCTAGTGAGGCTGAACACGGGACTTCATTCTCAAAGGTTGGGTTAGGTTTAGGTTAGGTTAGGTTAGGTTAGTTTAGGTTAAGATAGGTTAGGTTAGGCTAGGTTAGGTTAGGTTAGGTTAGGTTAGATTAGGTTAGGTTAGTTTGTCTACGTCAAATTTTCCTCCTAACTGGTGTTGTGAGAACGTATCTTATGTACTTAAACTACGACACAAAGCTGGATTTTCTCACAGGTTCCTACAACACTGTCATGGCGCTCATATTGCCCTGTGACTGTAGTGAGTCTCTCAGGCGGCCAGGTGAGGAAGATTAAACTTACGATTATTTGATGAAGTGAGAGAGAGTGTCAGGGTCATTATGTTAGGGTTATATTGTGTGATTTAACCTGAGGTGTAGGGAGTATCTCTCTCTCTCTTCTCCTTCTCTTTGTCTCTCTCTTTTCAATTTGTCTTTTTCTCACTATTTTATTGTCCGTCTGTTTGTCTCTCCCTTCCCTTCCCCTTCCCTTTCCTTCACCCCCCACTCTCTCCCTTTCTACCCAACTTTCTATCCCTCTCCTTCCCATTTCCTCTCTCCTCTTCCTCTCTCCCTCACCTCCTCTACCATCCACCTCTTTTCCTTCCTCCTTCCCCATGCACTCCTCTCCCCTCCCTCCCCTCCCTCCCTCCTCCATCCTAGCCCTTTCTCTCTCCCTCCTCCTCTCCCATCCTTTTCCTATTCCATGCTCACCCTTCCCGCCTCACCCTTCCCTCCTCCCCACTTCCTTCATTTTCCTTCCTCTTCTCCCCCTCCCTCCCTCCCCTCCCTCCTCCCCCTCTCACTCCCCTCTCATCACTCACCCAAATTATCACCTATTCAGCACCCATCTCCGCCCTGACCCGCTGTTTGTATCTACCGACGGGAGAATTGTATCCTGTATCTATTGTCCACAGTGATATCTCTATTTAGCGGACTATGTATAGGAAATTCCGCTATATGGAGGGTTCCGTTATATGTGAAACTTCTACTTAACGAAATATATATAGGAAAGTCCGCTATATGGAGGGTTCCGTTATATGTGAAACTTCTACTTAATGGATTATATATAGGAAATTCCGTTATATCGAGGGTCCATTAGATGTGAAACCCTCCATAACGGATTATATGAGGAGAAAAATCCGTTATATGGAAGTTTCACTGTTTGTTGTGTATATATATGTGTGTGAATGTATAGATATGTAACCCCAGGCGTGTTGAAATTTACGTATCTTATGTATTATGTATAAATGTGTATCCCTGTCTTGATGGAGTATTCGAATTATCTACGATGTATGTATGTATGTATGTATGTATGTATGTATGTATGTATGCATTTATGTTGTGTGCATGTTGCTGAGCATGAATGAGTGGTTAGCATAGTGTTAATTGACTTCATTAAGGAGGAGAAACGTGTGTGTGTGTGTGTGTGTGTGTGTGTGTGTGTGTGTGTGTGTGTGTGTGTGTGTGTGTGTGTGTGTGTGTGTGTGTGTGTGTTGTATGTGTGTGTGTGTGTGTTTACATGTCAATTCATACATAAAAAAAATAACTCATTCCATCCAAACCTCAAAAAACCCACTAAAACACCAATTAAAACAAAACAAGAAAAAACACCCACTTAAAAGCCCACTAAAAAACAGCAACAAAAAAACAACACCAACAACCAGAGGAGAAACGAAAACCTCTCAATAGAAATGCTTAATTGATAGTCAACCAATAGGAAAGAGGGAGGACATATATCCATGGGTTGTGATTGGCAGGTTGGTGAGTGGAGGCAGTGAATAATGACAACAACACGTGAAGTAGATCATTAAAGAGAAGGGTATTGAGTCGTTTGGTATTGGGGGGAACGATAGTTCAGTCAAGTTGTTGTATGTGTGTGTTGAGGACAGACAGACAGACAGACAGACAGATGGATAGTGATGGTTATTATGTATGTTGGGGTCTTTTTCTCTCTCTCTCTCTCTCTCTCCATATCTCACATCTCACTAGGAGGCAGTGAATACAGGTCTGAGTGTTCATTAAATACTCATGTTGTTGGTTCACGAAGGGGTGTGCATTGCCGGCCTTGTAATACGGAATGCAGAATGAGGGCTAGCAGAAGGGGGGGTAGGGGATTGAGTGGGAGAGGGGGGTAGGGGATGGGGTGAGGAGGGGGGTAGGGATTGAGTGGAGGGTGAGGGGAGGTGATTGAGAGGGTTGGGGAGTGGGGTGAGGGGGGGAGAAGGGGTTGGGAGGGACTGGAGGAAGGGGAGGGAAAAGGATTAAGAGGGCTGGGGAGAGGGATGGAGGGAGGGAGGATTGAGGGGGGATTAAGTGGGTGGGGGTTGTTCGCTAAATGCTACACTCATATTGTTAAGAGCTATGACTACTACCACAATTACTACTGCTACTACCACCACCATCACCGCTACTACTACTACTACAGTATTACATTGGACTAAATATTTTTCCTACCACAACTACTAAAACTCTTACAATATCGATGTGACTACTACCACTACCACAACTACCACCAATACAGTATCGACACAATTACTACTACCACCATCATTACCATCATCATTACAGTATTACCACAATCACTATCACCATTATTACTACCATTATTCTTATACAATTTAGGAAATTATATTCAAGTTATTTTTATATAAGCTGGAGTTCCTATAACTGTAGTATAATGTTATAACAAATATATATGTATATATATATATATATATATATATATATATATATATATATATATATATATATATATATATATATATATATATATATATATATATAACTATTATACCTTATATAAAGCTCTATAATTTATATTCCACCATTAAACACCCCCAAGGAATATACATTATATTTATTCAATCTTAAATAATACGTCTTTAGAAAAAAAATCCTAATATTTACTATCTGTCAACTCTTGCTCGGGGGTTACCAGAGGTGACATTAGTTGCCATCATCGATTTCTTCATTAAAACTCTACTTTATTCGCGGGTTTATTCTCCCTTGATATTCATAAAAATAATTAAATAAATTTTGATCCTTCAAATTGTTTTATTAATGTATTTTATTGCAGATGATAAAGAATTTAGTTAGAATAATCAAGAGCGTATCTGTGGTGTTTGTTGATTTTTTTGTCTGGTATTAAAAATTCCTGTGTATATAACCTTCAGGGTGGTAACTTAACCTTTACTTATTATTATATATTTATTATTATTATTATTATTATTAAGACTGAAGCCATTTCATCATTCACCTATGAGAATTTCATCCTTTTATAAAATATCTCAAATTTAATAATATTTTACTAATTTCGCAAGATACTTTTAATTCGTATTTTAATAGAAAAAAGTTGGAATTTTAAACCTTTTGGAATTTTAGTTTTGAATCTGGCAAAATATTATAATTGCCATGTTCATTTATCTCTGGAAAACTAACAATATTCTTTAAAAGTTTCAAAATATTAAAACTTCCAAACAACTAAAAATAAAACAAATAAATCCTTCAAATTCTTTAGTAACCAACAAAATAACTGAACACACATTGAGAAAAAACACCACATATTTCGGGTTTTTGTGTTTTGTTTGTAAACTTTAAGATAAAAATAGTCTAAGCTGCGGGAAGGTAAGACTCACCTGCCTCTCTCACCTGTACATTAATGGGAATTTTTACGTGTTTGTTATGGTGGCCAGGTAAAGTATAGGCTTATGGTGGAGGTAAGGCTTAGGAGAGGTTGTGAGGGGCTGTGTAGGAAAGATGGTGAGGGAACATACATACATACATACAATACATACATACATACATACATACATACATACATACATACATACACTAATAAAGTAAATATTACCTTCAATTGTCGCAGGTAATCAAAATTGCCTTGTTCAGCAGAGCCAGAAAAATTTTTCCACAGCGAGTCACACACACACACACACACACACACACACACACACACACACAGAGTACTGACTTATATTGTTCACCTCAACTCAGGTAAAAAATACAATGTTTTCATAGAATAAAGAGTTTTATTTAATTGCTTTTAACCCTTTCAAAACGTCGCGAACAATGACGACACAAAAGAATTTATTTCACAACGATACTGTGATTTACACACACACACACACACCCACACACACACACACACACACACACACACACTCACACCCACACACACACACACACACACACACACACACACACACACACACACCCACACACACACACACACACACACACACACACACACACACATACATAAACCAATAAAGTAAATTACTTTTAACTGTTGCAGGTGTGTGTGTGTGTGTGTGTGTGTGTGTGTGTGTGTGTGTGTTGTGTGTGTGTGTGTGTGAGTGAGTGAGTGTCACAGGAAGCACCAATCATCCTCGTAACGTCTCCTCATCACTTAGTTTAGGAGGAAAAATGAATCGTAATTTCCTAATGGAGAATTTCTATACCAGTGATCAGCCAGATTTTTATATCCACAGTTTTTTCCCCCGGATTAATTCTCGGTATTTTTATCACTTCAGTATTTTTCCTCTGATGGATTACTATACTGTGTGTGTGTGTGTGTGTGTGTGTGTGTGTGTGTTTGAAGATCCATAAAGGATTATTTCTTATCATTCAGGGAGCTATTATAGACGTAAACAATCCCTTTATGGTTACCAATGGCTCTCTCTCTCTCTCTCTCTTTTTCTTCTGCCCATTAGAACCAGGTATAACTTGTTAATTAACTCTCAGGGGCCACATTACCTGTAGTTGACAAGGTAAGAGGCGCCGGGTGTTAGGTTGTACAGCACTATACGGATCTACTCTACCACAGCACTCACGATCCTGACTCTACTCCACACAGTACCACACACGGGTCCCCATTCCCCACCTACAGCACTACACGGATCCTGACTCCCACCTACAGCACTACATGGATCCTGGGACTCCCCACTTGCCAGTACTACACGGGTCCCACTCTACCTACAGTACCAGACACGGGTCCTGCCTCTACCTACAGCACTGCATGGATCTCTGACTCTACCTACAGCACTACACGGATCCTGACTCCCCACCTACAGTACCACACGGGTCCTGCCTCTCTACCTACAGCACTCACACGTGATCCTGACCTCTACCTACAGTAATTACACGGGTCCTGACTCTACCTACAGTACCACACGGGTCCTGACTCTCGCCCACAGCACTACACGGGTCCTGACTCTACCCACAGTACTACACGGGTCCTGACTCACCCACAGTACCACACGGGTCCCACACCTACAGCACCACACGGATCCTGGGACTCTCTCTACCCCACAGCACTACACGGATCCTGACTCTACTCCACAGCACCACACGATCCTGACTCTACCCACAGTACCACACGGGGTCCCTGACTCTACCTACAGTACCACACGGGTCCTGACCCCACCTACAGTACTACACGGGTCCTGACTCACCCAGGTACTACACGGGTCCTGGCTCTACCCACAGCACTACGGATCCTGACTCTACCCCACAGCACTCACACTTGATCCCATTCTACCTACAGTACCACACGGGTCCTGACTCCACCATGTTACACGGATCCTGACTCTACCACAGTGCACACGGGTCCTGACTCTACCTACAGCACCACACGGATCCTGACTCTACCTACAGTACACACGGGTCCTGACTCTACCCATAGTGAAGCACGGGTCCTGCCTCTTACCCACAGCACCACACGGGTCCTGCCTCTACCACAGCACCACATGGATCCTGACCTCTACCCCACAGCACCACACGGATCCCATGGACTCCACCTACAGCACCATGTCCTGACTCACCCACAGCACTCACACGGATCCTGGGACTCCCCACCCACAGTACCACACGGGTCCTGACCCCACTCCACAGTACTCACACGGTCCTGCCTCTCTACCCACAGCACTACACGGATCCTGGACTCCCCACCCCACAGCACTACACTTCTGATCCTGACTCTACCCACAGTACCACACGGGTCCTGCCCCCACCACAGTACCACACGGGTCCTGACTCTACCCACAGCACCACACGGGTCCTGCCTCTACCTGGGTGCACCACACGGGTCCCTGACCTCACCCACAGTACCACACGGGTCCTGCTCTCACTCTACAGCACCACACATCCTGACCCCCACCAGTACTACGGTCCTGTTTCTACCCACAGTACCACACACGGGTCCCTGGACTCTCACCCACAGCACCACACGGGTCCTGACCTCACCTACAGTACCACACGGGTCCCTGACTCTACCCACAGCACTACACGGTCCTGCCTCACTCACAGCACACACGGATTCCCAGACTCTCACCCACAGTAGAACACGATCCCGGGACTCTCACTCTGCCAGTACCACACAACCTGACTCTACCCACAGTACCACACGGGTCCTGGACTCTACCTACAGCACCACACGGATCCTGACCTCACTCACAGCACTACACGATCCTGATCACCTATGCTCACAGACGGGTCCCTGAATTCCCCACCTACAGTACTACACGGGTCCTGGGCTCTCACCACAGTACCACACGGGTCCCGGGCCCCCACCACACAGCACCACACGGGTCCCTGACCCCACTCACAGCACCACACGGGTCCTGCCTCTACCCACAGCACTTACACTTATCCTGACCTCTACCCACAGCACCACGGATCCCACCCCACCCCACAGCACTACACGATCCTGGGACTCCCCACCCACAGCACTCACACGGATCCTGACTCCCCACCTACAGCACCACACGGATCCCCAGACCCCACCTCCACAGTACCACACGGTCCTGCTCTACTCTACAGCACACGGCCCTGCCTCACCACAGCACCACACGATCCGACCCCCACCCACAGTACCACGGATCCTGACTCCACCCACAGCACTACATTGATCCTGACCCCCACTCATAGCACCACACGGGTCCCACCCCACCCCACAGCACCACACGGATCCCGACCCCACCCCACAGTACCACACGGGTCCCATTCCCCACCCACAGTACCACACGGGTCCTGCCTCCACCACAGTACCACACGGGTCCTGCCTCTACCCACACAGCACCACACGGATCCTGACTCTACTCACAGTACCACACGGGTCCCTGACCCCACCCACACAGCACCACACGGGATCCTGACCTCTACCCACAGTACCACACGGGTCCTGACCTACCTCCATGGCTCACATGGTCCCTGGACTCCCCACCACAGCACACGGGTCCTGACTTACCCACAGTACCACACGGTCCTGGACCTCACCTACAGCACCACACGGGTCCTGCCCCACCACAGCACCACACGGGTCCTGACTCCACGCACAGTAACACACATCCTGCCTCAGCCCCACAGCACCACACGGGTCCCCCCCACCCACAGCACCACACGGTCCTGGACTCCCACCCACAGCACCACACGGGTCCCGACCCCCACCCCACAGCACCACGGGTCCTGACTCTACCCACAGCACACACTTGTTCCCTGCCTACCCACAGCACCACACGGTCCCACTCTACCCCAGCACCACGGGTCCTGACTCCCCACCCACAGCACCACACTTCAGTCCTGGACCTACCCACAGCACCCACGGGTCCTGACTTACCCCACAGCACCACACGGTCCCTGCCTCTCACCCACAGTACCACACGGGTCCCTGCCTCTACCACAGCACCACACGGTCCTGACCCCACCCCACACAGCACACACGTGTCCTGACCCTACCCAGCACCACACGGGTCCTGACTCACCCACAGCACCACACACACGGGTCCTGGGACTCTACCCACAGTACTCACACGGGTCCTGACTCCCCACCCACAGCACCACACGGGTCCTGACTCTCTACCTACAGCACTGCCATCGGATCCTGGACTCCCACTTCCACAGTACTCACACGGTCCTGACTCTACCCACAGCACTTTGCTGACGGATCCCTGGGACTCTACCCACAGTACCACACGGTCTTATTGAAATATTAGTGTTTAGGAAGTTATTGATTTCTATTCCTATCATATCTCTCTCTCTCTCTCTCTCTCTCTCAGGAATTATTCTGTATTTCATTGGAATTATACAGAATTATTCCCTATTAGTGGGTGTGATGCATTTAAACAAACCGGTGCTCTCTGATTGGTTCATTGTCACTAATCTCTTCTCTGATTGGCTCATTGTAATTAGTTTCTTCTCCGATTGGTTCAGTGTCACTAGTCTCTTCTCTGATTGGTTCATTGTCACTAGTCACCTCTCTGATTGGTTCATTGTCACTAGTCTCTTCTCTGTTTGGTTCATTGTCACTAGTCTTTTCTCTGATTGGTTCATTGTCACTAGTCTCTTCTCTGATTGGTTCATTGTCACTAGTCTCTTCTCTGATTGGGTTCATCGTCACTAGTCTCTTCTCTGATTGGTTCAGTGTCACAAGTCACTTCTCTGAATGGCTTATTGTCATTGGTCTCTTCCCTGTTTGGTTCATTGTCACTAGTCTGTTATCTGATTGGCCCATTGTTACGAGTCACTTCTCTGATTGGTTCATTGTCACTACTCTCTTCTCTGATTGGCCAGAATAACCCCCACATACATGTAATTAAACCTTCATTATTTAATTGATAGTTTGGTCTCCTTAAATAGTCAATTTATAGTCTTCAATTATTACATATGAGCGATTAATATTATTTTTAATTTATATACATTTATGTAATTTATATATATATACATAATTTACAGAAGACTATATAAATTGGTGGTAAAATTATCGTCTTGTTATATAAGTTGGTGGATATACTTGGGTTAATTTATTTATTATGCTAATGAAAATGGAGAACGGGTGTTTACTGTAGCCGGACTCTCTGAATATTCAGTTTATTTTTGGCGTTTACCAGAGGGTAGGGGGAGGGGGTACTGATGTGTTATGGAGGTGTGTGTGTTGTAGGGTAGGGTGTGGTCTGTCTGTCTGTCTGTCTGTGTCTCTCTCCATCACTCCTTCTCTTCTTTTCCTCTTTTCTTCTGTAATATCCATCTATTTCTCTCTCTTCCTTCCACCCTTTCTTTTCATTTTCCCTTTCCTCTGCTCTCTCTCTCTCTCTCTCCCCCTCCACCCTTTTCTTCTCTCCCCACCCCACCTCTAGGGAATTGATGGCCCCCGCCGCTGAATTTAATCATTTAAGAGTTAAAAAGAAGACTTAGGGGAGACGTATGGGAATGTTTAAGTAACACTACCAAACGTTTTAATGTTTAGCGGTGAAATAAATCAGTTATTTAACCGTTTTGTTGGGAGAATTTGGTTTTTTATTGATTTAAATGAAAATAAATTAATGTGTTTTTTCTTTGTTTTGAAAGAAATTTGGTGTATTTTTTTCGAAAATTTTAAGATTTTTTTTTTATTAAGAACTAAGACGTGATTTCCCCCTTTTGTTTGTATAAAATTTGTTTCTTTGTTTTTAGAAATTTTATGTTTTTTATTTTAATATAAAATGGTTTTATATTTTTCCTTTTTCTTTATAAAAACTTTCGTAATTTTTATTTTTATTTGTAAGAAATTTTGATGTGTTTTATATCTTATCTTTTAGAAGTATTTTAAGTTTGTGGACAAATATTTTCTTAATTTTAGGCAATTTTGAGTTTCCAGGGAAAAGAAAGATTTTGGGGGAAAATTTTGACTTTAGGAAAAAGTCATTTTTTTAAATAAGTTTCTCTTATTTTTTAGCTGTTTTTAATTTAGGGATAAATATTCTGCGTTTTTTACATAAGTTTAAGCCTTTAAAATATTTATGGAGGCTCGTGTGTGTGTGTGTGTGTGTGTGTGTGTGTGTGTGTGTGTGTGTGTATGTGTGTATGTGCATGTGTGTGTGTGTGTGTGTGTGCGTGTGGTGTGTGTGTATATGTGTATGGGTGTGTGTGTGTGTGTGTGTGTGTGTGCATGTGTGTGTGTGTGTGTGTGTGTGTGTGTGTGTGTGTATGTGTATGTGTGTGTGTCAGAACTCAATAACTCAATTTCGTTTCCAACAACAACAACAACAAAAAAGTCATTGGTGGCTCCATTGTGTCGTGTGAGGAGGGAGGGAGAGGGGTGAGAGGGGGGAGGGGAGGGGTGAGGAGGGAGGGGAGGGAGGGGGGAGAGGGGTGAGGGGAGGAGTGAGGGAGGAGGGAGGGGGGAGGGTGGAGGGGTGAGGGAGGGGGAGGGTGAGGAGGGAGGGGAGGGTGGGGAGGGATAGTGTTTGTTTTTATTGTTGTTATTGTGTCTCGTTGGTCTTTTATCTTCATGATTTTTCAAGATGTGACAATGTGTTGACCTGATACAATGGTTTGTTTTACTTCTACTCTCATATTATTATTATTGTTATATTATTATTATTAATTAGTATTACCAGTAGTAGTAGTAGTCGTAGTAGTAGTAGCAGTAGTAGTAGTAGTTAGTGTAGTAGTAGCAGTAGTAGTCATATCAATAAACCAACAGTACATACGATACACAAACATACACAATAATAAACGTCAACCTTATTCACGCGGAAGGGACGTGGCTTAGCATTTTACTTCCCCACACATTACCCTGTGTAGTCCCGGCTGACAGGTGAGGGGAGAGGGGGGTGATATATGAGGTGTGTCTATGTAAAATGACAGGTGTTGGGGGTGTCTCTGTCTTGTGTCTGTCTGTCTGTCTGTCTGTCTGTCTGTCTGTCTGTCTGTCTGTCTGTCTTCTGTTTAACTTATTGTGTTCTACTTAGTTAGGTTAGTTAGGTTAGGTTAGGATAGTTAGGTTAGTTAGGTTAGTTAGAGAAGAGGAGAGAGAGATCAAAGAGAGAAAGTGAGAGACCTTTTCTTCCTACTGAGATAAGACGCGAAGGTGAGATAGGGAGAGAAAAGAATGATGGCAGGAGAAGAAGATAAAAAAGAACGAAGATGGAAATGAAGGACATGAAGGAGAAGGAACTTGTAGAGAAAGACCACTAGAGGGGGGAGATTTTCCTCTCCTCACCCATATTCTCCCTACTCCCCACTCTCCCTACTTTCTCCCTCACTTTTCCCTCCTCCAACTCCCCTCTCCCCAGACCACTCTGTTGATCGTCTCCCACCCCTCCCTCTTTTCCCTCTCACTTTCCATTCTTCTTCCCCACTCTCCTCTCTCTCTCTTTCTCTCTCAACTGTCCTCACACACTCACGCTCCCTCTCCCTTTCTCCCTCCCTCTCGCCTCCTCTCTCTCCTCTCACTCTCCCTCCAGCATCGTCACCTGATCCCTACAGCCTCAGACCCTTGTGTAAAATCTCCCTCTCCCATCTCTCCTCTCTATTTACTCTTACTTCACGTCTACTTCATTACTCTCCTCTCTTACTCTCCACCACCACCCAGTAAGGTAGACTCTCTCACCTGGTCACCCGTAATTAAAGAGACTCACACCAACTGCTCTCTCTCTCTCTCTCTCTCTCCACCCATCCACCATCTATCTATCTCTCTCTATCTATCTATCTATCTATCTATCTATCTATCTATCTACCTATCCATTTATCTATCTATCTATCTAACATTTCCTCTAAAACAAAAACAAAAATAACCCAACATTTTACATTCTAACTTTCCACATTTAACATTTTATTAAACTAACACGAAATATATAACATTATCTGTTAAATATTATAGCAGTCAACATTTCACATTTATCGTGTTAAAATGTCAGGAGTCAACATTCAACCTTTTTATTATCTAGAAAGCAACGTCTTTTTTTTAATCTCTTAACATTACCAAACCGAGTAGGGAAGAATCTCTGTACAAAATTCCCTGTAATATATTATTTTTCCCTGCACAAAATATAAAATTCTTTATAATATTTTTTTTCCCTGCACAAAAATAACATCTGACTCGACATTTATTAAATATAATATACATTTTTGGGGGGCAGTATTTATATGCACTGTATTTTTTTTTTAGTTTAATACACATTGACAGGTAACTCATACATATTCATACATATATATATATTTTGTTCTGTGTGGTATTTTATGTATATTTTTAAACATTAATTTTTGGTATTATGTTTTACAGGTTTTTCTCTTGGTGGAATATTTTTTTTTTTTTGTGTTATGTGAATATTTAAGTGTTTTTGTTGTTGTTGATGTGAGTGGTGTTGGTGTTGTTGTTATTGTTGTTGTTGTTGTTGGTGGTGGTGTTGGTGGTGTTGGTGGTGGTGGTGGTGATGGTGATGTTGTTGTTGTTGTTGTTGTTATTGTTTTCGTCGTCGTCGTTGTTGTTGTTGTTTTGCTTTTCTTGTTATTATTATTGTTGTTGTTATTGTCCATTTAAGGAGATTCAACAACAGAGTTAATGATAAATCTTCTTGAGTATGATAGAACAATATAAGTCTTGCAGGTACAGTAGCGGGAATTGAACCAGCCTTACCTGGCAAACACACTTACCTGGGTAATTACTGTTCTAATTACCATGTTGTAAGCCTAGCAGGTGTGTGTGTGTGTGTGTGTAGATGGAGAGTGTGGTGGTTGTCAGATGTTGGAATAGGGAGATGAGGGCGGGGGAAGGAGATAGGGAGAAGGGAAGAGGACAAGGGAGGAGGAGGGAGGGGAAGTAGGAGGAGAGGGGAGGGAGAGCAGGAGAGGAGAGAAGGAGGGGAAGGGAGAGGCAGGGAATAGGACAGGTAAGGGAAGGGGGAGAGGAAGGGGAGGGAGGGGATCTACTCTCGTGGGGAGCTTATTAAGGTTAACGACCGAGGAGAGAGGAGAAGATCTGGTTTCAATTTCTTTCTCCTCCTCCTCCTCCTCCTCCTCCTCCTCCTCCTCCTCCTTCTTCTTCTCCTCCTCCTCCTTCTTCTCCTCCTCTTCCTCCTCCTTTACCACTTCTTCCTCCTATTCTTACTATTATTGTTCCTCCCCTTCTTGAAATTCTTTCCTATGTCTGTATATGTATGTATGTATGTATGTATGTATGTATGTATTTATGTATGTACAGTGTGTCATTATAACGCCATCTGTTGATCAGCTCACACATTACATCTTCAGATTATATACATTAGTTTTCAATCCTTTATCTTTCCTCTCTGTGTCTGTCTGTTGGTGATCAGTGTTAAGTCTGTTTGTGTCTGAGTTAACGATCTACTCCTTCTGTTGATGACCATTAAGTGTGTGTTTCAGAGACTTGACCTACTCTGCGTGTGGTGCTGACCTGATCTACCCTGCTGGCTGTCGACTCTCAAGCGGTAAGCGAAGATGTGTTTGTGTTTTGTTATTGGTGTAATGGAAATATTCTGTGTTTTTTAGAAATTTTGTAAGGTGAGGATATGGGGATGTGGGAGGGAGGTGTGAGGTGTGAGGAGAAGGAGGAATGAGGTGAATGTGGGAGGCAAGAGTAGAGAGAGGTGAGGTGGAGGATAAGGGAGGAGAGGAGGTGGTGTGTATGTATGTATTTATGTATGTACACGTCTGTCTGTACGTCATCACCCACACCAATATCCGCCCATACTTCCTACATACCATTCCTGTGACGCGAATTCCTCATTACCAATCCCAAGTTGGCGATGATTCCTGGACCTATACTCGGCTCATAATTAATATAGCCTAATATAGTAATGATTATGAATATTGTATTACCACAGCGTCAAATATTATTCATCTGATAATATAATTTGTAAGAAGTATTGTTTAATATATTTCACACGAGGGAGATGGAAATATTATTGGTGGTGGGGAAATTTTATTGGTGGTGGGGAAATATTATCTTTGTTTGGGGAATAGTTTTTGTTGATGGGGAATATTATTGGTGGTGGGGAATAATGACAGTCAACATCAGCTGATTGGTACTATAAGGGATGCTCCACCTTTCAGCTAGTGTCAGCCGCTGTCAGCCAGTAGGTGTCGAGAGGGAATATTTTTGTGGTACTTTCACTTTGGGTAATATTGAGTGATATGTTTTTTGTGTACAGTGTAATAAGTACTGTGTGTGTGTGTGTGTGTGTGTGTGTGTGTGTGTGTAAGGGAATAATCACATTTACATACAAGTTGTAATAACATCAACTCGTCGCGTTAACTCTACAGTTGATACAATTAAAATTCTTCAGGTCGACCTCCAACCACTCATGAAGGTAGTTGGAAGTGGAGGTTGACATTAATGAGAGGGTGACCTTGGTGGAGCGTGACCTTGGTGGAGGTTAAGCTTGGTGAAGGTAAAGCTTGGTGGAGGTTAAGCTTAGTGGAAGTTTGTGAAGTTTGTGTGGTTGATTGGTGGAGAGAGTATATATTCTCTCTATTTCATAATCTTTTTATGTCTGTCTGTTTGTCTATCAACCTATCTTTTATATGTATGTATGTATGTATGTGTATGTATGTATGTATGTATTTATGTAGGTATGTATGTATGTATCCCAAACCGTAAACACATAGATAAACCTCTCTCTCTCTCTCTCTCTCTCTCTCTCTCTCTCTCTCTCCTCTCTTCCTTCTCTCTCTCTCTCTCTCTCCCTCTCTCTCTCTCTCTCCCTCCCCGTCTCACCAGAATTCGCCATCATTTCCCCGGGTGATGGGAAGAGGCTCACATTACCCAGACCCTAGTGAGACCGGCTGAGGTCAAAGGTCAGTACTGATGACCCCTGTGTCTGTCGGGGTGTGGGGGTGTGGGGGTGTGTGGGGTGTGGAGGTGTGGGGATGGGAACAAAATTACAAACACACACCACAACATCATACCCCTCCCCTATTATGGCCACGAGACAACAATTACAAACAAACATAATTTGGATTTGGATCTTTATACCTGTATAATAACCTGTGTGTGTGTGTGTGTGTGTGTGTGTGTGTGTGTGTGT
>NW_024737543.1:170000-172500 GCF_018991925.1 Homarus americanus
TGACTGGTTAGCTGATTGGATGATTGACTGGATATCAACGCTTTCCACAGAATCTATCCATCCATTCTCTCTCTCTCTCTCTCTCTCTCTCTCTCTCTCTCTCTCTCTCTCTCTCTCTCTATCACAAGGACGTGGACAACCAATTTACCTAACTAGAGTAAGTAATTAACTAATCCACTTAACTAATCTACCTTACGGACTTAACTAATTTACTTAACTCCAACCTTCCCAAAGATGTATCCCTCACCCCTTAAGAGTAATTCACCCCTCCTCCTTTTCCCTACCTTCCTTAACCACCCTTACCTTGCTTCCCTCCCTCCCCCCTCTCCCTCCACTCACAGCTCACCCTTCCCTTTACCCCTAGAAATAATCCTACCCCTTTCTACTCCCCTAAACACCTTCCCCCTCCCTCCTCCCCTCTCCTCCCCAAGAAAAAATTCAAACTCCATTAAGATAAAGAAAATAAACTGGAAATAAAATACTCAGAATAAATAGAAATAAACAAATTTACTTCATTAATTAACTCAAAACCCTCACAAGCTCGTTCCAACCCCTTACAACCCTCCATAACCACCCATAACCCCCATAACCACCCTCACCCCCACAACCACCCCCAACCCCCAACCCCCCAGCCCCCCCACCACCACCCCAACCCCCACAACCCCACACCCCTAACCCCCCTACCACCTGCCCCCACAACCCCCCACCCCAACCCCCCCAACCCCCAGCCCCATAACCCACAACCCCCCCAACCCCCACAACCCCCCCACCTTCTTTTTGTTTACCTTCTTCCCGCCTGAAAGTTGACCAGTGTTGGAACATGTTATCTGAGGCAGAAACACCAAGTTGTTTTAAAAGGTCTCGTGTGGCGCCTCGGGCAAACTTACCGAAGATTTTTCTCTCTAATATGAAGGTAGACAAACATGGTTCAGGTAAGAGGGAGGAGGGAGGAGAAGGAGAGAGGGAGGGAGGGAGGAAGAGGAGGAGAGAGAGTAAAAAGAGAAGAAAAAAAATAAATTTCCTTTGTTTTGATAATGAATGAAAATATTACTTCATAGACAGACAGACAGACAAAAGAGACTGAGACAGAAACAGACAGACAGACTACCTCTTCCCATCTGACCTCCATCAGTTCCTCTTGATTATATTAACAAAAAGTAAAATCAACATTGACGGTCAGAAAACCTTTATCATATTGTAAATGTTAAATGTAACTAAACTAACTTATGTTAATGTAATTATGCCAGAATGGAGCTTTTTTGTGTTTATTTAATTTGGGTTGTGACAGTTTCCGTATAACAAGGGGTTGGGGTAATGAGTTGTTGTTGTTGTTGTTGTGTTAGTCGTTATTGTTGTTATTATTATTATTTGTGAGGCTTGGTAATGTGTGTCGACCTGTGTGTGTGTGTGTGTGTGTGTGATGTAACATTATCACACACGTTTAATATTAGAACCAGCTTACATAACCGAGGCTGTAAATTACTGTAAATGTGTGTAGTGTTAGGAGTAGATCCCGGTCAAGTCAACATACTTTTATATAAAACACCAAAATAAACATTACAAATATACATACATACATAATGGTTGCCCCTCGTGTAACGAGGATGGCCGGCCCAAGGGCCACCTAGGCGTGAATTTGTTTAAAGTGTAGAAGCTGTCGCCAACACAACAACCACACCTTGAGTTAACGAGTTACGTGATCCAGTATCAAGGAATAGTCCGAGAATACCGGACAACTCGCCAACTGCACTGGCTAACCATTACCCCATAACACGATCCGCAAATAAATTAACATCCAGGTCCCCAATTACTGCTGGGTAGACTAGGGCAAATGGTGTAAAGAACTTGCCCATTGTTTCACCCTGCTCGCTTGCGAGGTGAGCATACTGATCATTATACCACCGGTCGCCATACATATATACCCTGTACATACATACATACATACATATATACTGTACATACACAGATAGAATACCCACACCTCAAACATCTTCATCACTACCAGCTTGTCCAAACACTATGTTTTACGGGTAACACCAAAGACCCACTTAAATATATCAAAGGTAATTTATAAATCAAATCCCTTTTATCTTCTATTTTTCTTAAACTAACCATAATAAAGTTCAAACACCTGCTGGCATCAACTAATTCAAAATCTAATTAATACAAATTTCAAATATCTTTCAAAATCTAATTTAAAAAACACCGACCAACATCCATCAAATTCTAATTCAAAAACCAAACAAAACAAATTTCATATATCTTTTAAAATCTCATTAAACAGCAATACTCATCAAAACCAAACAAACTCTATACCTTCAAATATCTAAATACAAAACTATCCTACAAACTCCATACAAACTTCAAAATCTAATTCAAAACCTTCACGACGTTCACAAGAGTTCAAAGGCAGTGTGGCAGCTTTCATGTTATAATACAGAACCATTATTGTTGTGGTAGACTGTTTACCTACACCTGAATAACCCTTCCAGTGAGGTGT
>NW_024737543.1:175000-177715 GCF_018991925.1 Homarus americanus
AGATGAGAGGTGAGGGGTGAGGGTGAGAGGTGAGGGGTGAGAGACTGTGAGGAAGAGGAGATGGAAAGGCTTAAGAAAGTGAACGGGGAGAGGTGTGGAAGAGGAGGAAGAAGAGGTGTGGAGGAGAGATATAGAAGAGAAGAAGAGTGGTGTGAGGAGAAGGGGTAGAGGAGTGGTTGGTCTCTATAATGAGGAGAGATGAGAAGAGACTGTGAAGGAAACAGACAGACAGACAGACAGACAGACAGAGAATACAGAAAACCATAACAGAAACACAAATAAAATTACACTATGAAACACCTCAATAGACAGAATGAGGAGGAATAACACACACACCACACACAACACACACACACACACACACACACACACACACACACACACACACACACACACAGGTAGGAGCGTCTTAAGGAGTCCATTAGGTAATTATAAGCAAAGGTTTACCTGAGTCTTCCCTAATGCTGCTCTCTTTATGGTCGAGGTTAATTGCCCAGGTAAAATTGTTGTTGTGGGGGTCATTAAGGCGATTTCATTGGCTAAATAGACACTGATGATAGTTCTCTTTTAGCCAATCATAGCTGGCCTTTCTTACACGATTTTGTTGTTGTCGTTGTTTACTAGATAATGCCTTTTTTTTTCAATTATCTTCTTTTTTTTTTAATTCGTATTATTTTCAATTTCTCTCCAAGCAGAACTTATTAAGGAAAGATTATTAAGTCGATTTCCTCAGTAATATTGCGTGTGTGTGTGTGTGTGTGTGGTGGGTGTGGTCTCTCTCTCTCTCTCTCTCTCTCTCTTGATACAAGTAGCTGCTGGAAACTTATCTCTCAGGTGTAAGAGAGAGAAAGAGAAAGAGAGAAGAGAGAGAGAAATAAACAGGCAGACAGACAAACATAAACATGCAAACAGAAAGAAAGACAGCCAACCAAAGACAGACAGAATAGACAGAGACAGACAGACAGCCAGACTAAATCCTCGTAAATTCTCCGACTCTAGAAACACGTCGTCAACATGTTTGTTTTCTTAACTAACTGTAGTTTTCATATCATTTCCTTTATGTGTGTGTGTGTGTGTGTGTGTGTGTGTTGTGTGTGTGTGTGTGTGTTGTGTGTGTGTGTGTGGTGTGTGTGTGTGTGTGTGTGTGTGTGTGTGTGTGTAATAATAATATATGTAATATATAATAATAAACGGTTTATTAATAGAGTTGCAGCCGGTGGCTGAAAAATATACAGACTTACATTTGATTTAGACATAATGATATAATATGCATTGAATACATTACAGGGCTGTACAGTGTGTGTGTGTGTGTGTGTGTGTGTGTGTGTGTGTGTGTGTGTGTGTGTGTGTGTGTGTGTACAGACTCTCTCCATTTAAAAAGATAGATAGAGACAGAGATCACACTAAAACATTAAAGGAAGTGCTTTCTCTTGTGTCCCTATCACACACACACACACACACACACACACAGTACACACACACACACACACACACACACACACACACACACACACACACACACACACACACAGACACACAAATACACACCCAATACACACACACACACACACACACACACACACACACACACACACACAAACACCACACACACACACACAAATGCACACACACACACACACACACACACACACACACACACACACACACACACACACACACACACACACACACACACACACACATAAAAAAGTGATATTGAAAAACTTAAGCAGTTAGTTAAGAAAAACAAACATGTTGACGACGTGTTTTCGAGAAAGAGAGAGACAGTACCTAGCCTAATATATTATAAAGACCTTTATATTACCTTCCTCACTGAAGCATATATAAGTACAATGTCAGGTGTAGGTTGGTGGTGTAAGGCTGGTGGTGTAAGGTTGGTGGTGTAAGGCTGGTGGTGTAAGGTTGGTGGTGTAAGGTTGGTGGTGTAGGGCTGGTGGTGTAAGGTTGGTGGTGTAAGGCTGGTGGTGTAGGTTGGTGGTGTGGGTTGGTGGTGTGGGGCTGGTGGTGTAAGGTTGGTGGTGTAAGGTTGGTGGTGTAGGTTGGTGGTGTAAGGTTGGTGGTGTAAGGTTGGTGGTGTAAGGTTGGTGGGTGTAAGGTTGGTGGTGTAGGGCTGGTGGTGTAAGGTTGGTGGTGTAAGGCTGGTGGTGTAAGGTTGGTGGTGTAAGGTTGGTGGTGTAGGGCTGGTGGTATGTAGGTTGGTGGTGTAAGGTTGGTGGTGTAGGGCTGGTGGTATAGGTTGGTGGATTATGGTAGGGCTGGTGGTGTAAGGTTGGTGGTGTAAGGTTGGTGGTGGTGTAGGGCTGGTGGTGTAAGGTTGGTGGTGTAAGGTTGGTGGTGTAAGGTTGGTGGTGTAAGGTTGGTGGTGTAAGGTTGGTGGTGTAAGGTTGGTGGTGTAATGTTGTTGGTGTAAGGCTGGTGGTGTAAGGTTGGTGGTGTAAGGTTGGTGGTGTAAGGTTGGTGGTGTAAGGTTGGTGGTGTAAGGTTGGTGTAAGGTTGGTGGTGTAGGTTGTTGGTGTGGAGCTGGTGGTGTAAGGTTGGTGGTGTAAGGTTGGTGGTGTAAGGTTGTTGGTGTAAGGCTGGTGGTGTAGAGTTGGTGTGTAGGTTGGTGGTGTAAGGTTGGTGGTGTAAGGTTGGTGGTGTAAGGTTGGTGAAGTTATGGGTTGTTGGTGTAAGGCTGGTGGTGTATGGTTAGTG
>NW_024737544.1:0-21492 GCF_018991925.1 Homarus americanus
CTGGTATTGACGCCGATATTAAGAGCACGGTGGAGGCCTGTGAGCCTTGCCAGCAACTCCAGCCCAGCCAGCAACAAGAGCCGTACCTGTGCAATGACCTCCCGAAGCGGCCCTTTGAGTCCGTGTCCGCCGACTTCTTTCATGTGGCCGGAAAGTCTTTCCTGGTGGTCGCCGACAGGCTCTCTGGATGGCCTGTGGTGGTTCCCTGTGATCGGGACACCACCTCTTCCAGGGTCATCCGGATGTTCTGTTGCTTCTTCCGGGAAGTCGTAGTGCCTCTCTGCCTCCGAACCGACGGTGGGCCCCCGTTCAATAGCCACGAGTTCAAGAGCTTCGCCGAACGCTGGGGCGTCCACCACATCGTCACCTCACCTCATTACCCGCAGGCCACGCCGAGGCAGCGGTAAAGTCCGTAAAATACCTCATCCTCAAGCCAGCACCAACGGGGAACCTGGACTGCGAGGAATTCGACAGGGGCCTACTGGAACTCCGTAACACCCCTACCCCTGCCGGACGCTCTCCTGCCCAGGTGTTGTATGGCCGCCCCCTTCGCACTTGTGTGCCTGCCCACCCCCAGTCCTTCTTAGATGAATGGCAGATCAAGGCGGACGAGTGTGACCGCCGCGAGGCTGCCCGGATGGCCCAAGTGACAAGCCACAATGACTCCCACGCCCGCCCCTTTCCCAGGTTGACCGTCGGCCAGCAAGTACGAATCCAGGACCTGACGTCACACCGCTGGGACAAGGTCGGGGTCGTCATGGGCCGTGGCGAGTCCCGTTCGTACCAAGTCCGCCTCCCCAGTGGTCGTGTGTGGTGGCGAAACAGACGCCATCTCCGCCCAGTGCCATCCTCTAGTGACGAACCTTCCTCCCCGTCCACTCTGCCCCCTTGCCCAGACCAGGAACGAAGGTCGTCAGTAGATCCTCCCATTGTCCCTCGCCGCTCCCCCCGACTCATGGAAAAAGAGTCCGTAGCCGCTCGAGATTGCACTACGAGCGTAAAGGGGGAGGGAGGTGTATAGATATGTAAATACCAAGATATGTGAACACGCCTGACGGCAAGACACTGTTACCATTCATTGTACCATTTATTCACATGTCTGTATTACTATATATTATTATAGCATGTCTGATATCTATGCTTATGTCTAATGCCTATGCCTACTTACTATGTCCCGATGTACTATGTCTGTACGCTAGTGAGTAATTAGAAGACCTCATTTATTGTCCTAGGAATGTCTAGCAACTCCCTTGCCTGTCCTGGCTAATTTCCCTCCAGATCGGCCTCGGCCTACCACCTAGGTCCGGGGTCCTAGCCAACCACTCCTGTATCGGTTGGCTATCACGCCCAGCCTTGTACCACTTGTGAATAGCCATATACCTGCTGCCGTGCCTGGAGTTTCCAAGAACCTTGTCTAGGATTACATCCACCACACCACAATTACAATTGCACAGCCTGTTCTACCTGTGTTTGTCTGCACAGAACCATCAGTAAAAGCATAACATTCACTTGTTTTAATACTCTCTATGTGTCTGTTAATAGTTTCTAGTGTGACACATCTCACCACATCGGTGTTTAACATTTGCTTACTACCAACAGGAGTGTAATTAATAGGAACTGATATGTCCAGCCAAGGAGGAATGGCATTAATAGGTTCGTCTGGGGTGATTGGTGTATGTATATTATGTATGCTGGATTATGTATTATGTATGTATATTATGTATGTGCTCCATTTATATTTATTCAGCCTAGCTAGCAGCGTGTGGCAATGTTATTACCATATCCCACATGCTTAATTAATTTGCCTGGCGACGTATGGAAGCTGCTAATGTATCACTTGCCATACGTCGTCTATAGCAGTTGACAAGGAGCCTAGCTGAGGAGTGCTACCCCCCCTCTGTGTACATACTCTTATCCAGTAAACCGAACCTACAAAACTATACAGGTGTTTGTGTTCTCTCCTGTATATAGAACTTATTACCCAGAACACCTAACATGGCGCAGTGCGTAATCTTACTGGATAATTACGAGTGATTAGTGCAAGTTTGTGAAAGCCGGCTTATGGACTCCCGCCTTTGTGTCAACCCCGCGTCATCCCTCCTCGAAGAATTTCGCAACTTTGAGCAGTGTCAGTGACAGTGATTTTCTGTGAAGTGTTTAGTGCATTGTGTGTTTCGTGCCATTCATGTGTGACCTTGTTCGAACGGATTTCCAAGGTATACGGCATGTTCTGGGCATTTGTGGGGTGTAGAGCTCAGCGCACCCTCCTCTGACCGTTTACAGAGAGCGACTGAGCTACTCCTATCTCCACCCCCCTCCCTCACAGCGCCGCCTCCACCCCCCCTCACAGCTGGGGCGAGACGCTCTCCTTGCGTGGGACACACACACATACATGTACTAACACTTGCTGACCGCGCGGTTTCTTATATATATTTTATATATATAACCTACTTATCTGTGTATTTAATTAAATTTTTTGTCTGAAATCTTGTTGATACGACGGGCTGACCGGTCAACACTGATTTAAGACACAGTACACAGATAAAGTAGTTATGTCTCATGCCTTACGTAGCCGTGGACCCAGCGCCTGGATGAGTCAAGCGGATGATAGTCCCCCAGAGATGGATGACCAGGCCGGCCCAGCTCCCACAACATCGCGCAGCCCTTCACCTCAACATTCAGCGTTATCTCCAGAGATAATTGCCTTAATGAAGTTTATGAGAGATGAGAGACGCGAGGATGAAGCTCACAGACGTTTGGCGGATGAGCACAGAAGGCAAGCAGAGGCAGAACGAGACCACCAACGGAGAATGGAAGACAGTGCACGGTTTGAAGCCTTGATATCTCGCCTCACTGTTAACCAAGCCCCTGGCTCTAACACTGCCTCGGTACTGAACGGTTCAGATACCTCATCCATGCTTCCTTCACGCCCCCCAGGCCCACCTAAAGCAGCAGCTCAAACACCGCCCATCTTGGAGCCTGATGTAAATTTCCAGACTTTTCGCGAATGGCGGCGGCGGTGGGCTGATTATGCTACAATGGTGGATCTCCAGAGTTTGTCACAGCCTAAACAACTCATCCAGCTGCGTATGTGCCTGTCCTTGGAAGTTCAGCGTGTCTTAGAACATACGTTGCAGGTACCCCCAACCTCTTCGCTGTCTGTAGAGGAGGTACTGGACGTTCTACAACGGCACATCAAAGGACAGCAGAATGAAGCTCTGCGCAGGAGGGAATTGTTTAGCTGCAGACAGATGGAGGGTGAGTCTTTTGACGCCTTTTATGTACGTCTTAAGAGAGCCTCGGAAGAGGTAGATATATGTTTAGGCCACCACCAGCAGTGCGAGGAGACCCAGTTGAAGCAGGTGATCCTGATGGGTGTTAAGGACGAGGAACTTGTCCAACGCCTCACCTCCCTCGACTCTTCCTCTTCTCTTCAGGATGTGTTGACGATATGTCGCTCCTATGAGGCTGCCAGGTGTGCCACCTCTGCCATCCGAGCTCCCCCTACAGCTGTACGCGCTGTTTCCCGGTACAAGAAGGACAAGAAGTCTGCTCCTACGCCTTCGCCCACCACGTCCACGCCCGGTTCATTTTGCAACAACTGTGGTAAGCAGCACGGAACACAGGTATGTCCAGCTGCTCAGTCTACCTGCAACAGTTGTGACCGTAAGGGCCACTGGTCACTCACAGTACGGTGCCCAGCCAAACGCGTCCAGTGCAATGTGTGCGGCCGTCTGGGCCACTATGACAAGTGTTGCCCTTCCAACAAACCCAAGGAACAGCGTCAACGGAAGCTTCAGCGCCCTTCTACCAGAGAGGGCCGCCCACAGTCTCCCAATCAGAGGCACGACGACCCTGGACAACGCTGGAGCCATATTAGGAACGTGTGCTCCCCCCCCGCGTCCCAGGACCAAAGTTCCCCAGTACATCAGTGTCATTGTGACCTACCGCAGTGTGTCATCCCGTCTCCAGATGTTGCCCGACACCGGCGCTGATGCTACAGTCATCGGTCCCCAGCATTTGCAATGCTTGGGGCTCTCTCCAAGTGATCTAGGACCGCCCCCAAGGATCTCCGCTTTATGGCAGATGGTTCACAGATGACCCCGGCCCTGGGTTCACTCCAAGCACAAGTCACCTTTGGCAACAGGTCGTGTCAAGCCTGGATTGATGTGCATAACGGTGTCCCGACTCCTTTGCTGTCCTACAGACATTGTCAAGAGTTGGCCATCATCTCCCAGGACTTCCCCAAACCTATTCTTGAGGTAAGACACGCCAACAGGGTGCACGAAGGGAGCAGCAACTACCCTGCTGCCGCCCTACCCCTACCTCTTGCCAGTGACACCTCTCCTTCGGATGCTCGGAAGTACTTCCTGAAGGAATTCAGCGACGTTCTGGCGACCAAGTCCGCTCTGGAATCCAAGCCTCTCAAGAAGATGGTAGGTCCCCCCATGAGGATCCACCTGAGGGACGACGCGAAGCCCTTCGCTATTTACACCCCTCGACTGGTTCCCCTGGCCTTCCGCGAGGCGGTCAAAAACGAGCTGGACTCCATGGTCGCCCAAGAAATTATTGCACCAACCGGCGATGAACCGTCTCCATGGTGTCACCCGATGGTTGTCGTCGCAAAACCTAAAGGTGGTGTTCGGATCACCACTGACCTCTCCAAGCTCAACAGCCAGGTGTCTCGTCCTGCACACCCTTCTCCCACGCCCTTTGCAGCTATACGCAGTGTGAACCCGAAGGCGCGCTTCTTCACGACGATGGACGCCCTGTGTGGATACTGGCAGATAGAGCTTGCCGAAGAAGACCGACCACTCACAACTTTCATCACCCCGCATGGACGTTACAGTTATTGCCGTGGCCCCATGGGATTCGCCGCCACAGGAGACGCTTTCTGTCTTCGAGGTGACATGGCTCTACAAGGTCTGGCAAACTGCGTGAAAGTGGTCGACGACATACTCGTGTACGACGAGGATTATATGGATCACCTCTGCCGTATCTACGAGGTACTCAACAGGTGCCGGAAGCACGGCATTACCCTAAATGCCGACAAGTTTGTTCTGGCCAGCTCTTCAGTTGACTTTTGTGGGTACACCCTCTCAGGGAATGGTATCGCAGCTGACCCGGAAAAGGTCCGCGCCATCACGGATTTTCCCACCCCTGCTAACCTGACCGACTTGAGGTCCTTCATCGGTCTCGTCAACCAGTTAGCAGAGTTTTCGTCGGACATCTCCGCAGCTGCTCAACCACTTCGCCCCCTGATGAGCCCCAAGAGGACATTCCTGTGGACCCCCGACCACGACAAGGCCTTCCAGCAAGTGAAACAGGCCCTGTCTCGTCCACCTGTCCTCGCCACGTTTGACCCAGCCTTGCCGACAGTTCTGCAGACAGATGCCTCACGCTTGTATGGCGTGGGATACGCCCTACTGCAGGATCATGGTGGAGGGCAGTTCCGGCTCGTCCAGTGTGGCTCGCGTTTCCTCTCTGACACTGAGACGCGCTACGCCACCATTGAGTTGGAGCTGTTGGCTGTGGTCTGGGCGACGTCCAAGTGCAGGTTTTACCTCATAGGCCTGCAACACTTTCACCTAGTGACCGACCATCGCCCGCTTGTCCCGATCCTCAACCACTACACGCTAGACGCCGTTGAGAACCCTCGCCTCCAGCGTCTGAAAGAGAAGCTCTCGGCGTACATCTTCACAGCAGTGTGGCGTGCTGGTAAGGAGCTCTGCATCCCTGATGCCTTATCCCGCTCTCCTGTCAGCCGCCCTACTCCAGAAGACCATGTGCTCGACGCCGACCTCGCTCTTTCCGTCAGGACTGTGGTCACTCTCCATGCCGTCCAATCCCTTCGTTCGGACCTGTCACCAGATGACGACAAGGCAATGGAGGACCTTCGAACAACGGCCCGAGATGACCCTTCCTACGTCCGACTTGTCGAGTGTGTGAGGAATGGATTTCCTAGCAACCGCTACGATCTTCACAACACCCTGCTCCCGTATTGGAAACTCCGCGATGAACTTTACTGCGACGGAGACCTTGTTCTGTACGGAGCACGTGTAGTTGTCCCTGCTGCATTACGTCCCCACGCCTTGGCTCGCCTTCACGACAGCCACCGTGGAGCTGAGGCCACCAAACGACGTGCACGACAGACTGTGTTCTGGCCCGGCATCAACTCCGACATCTCCAATGTTGTCCGTGCGTGTGAGCCCTGCCAAGTATTACAACCCAGCCAGCAGCAGGAACCCTTCATGAGTGACGACAACCCCACCCGCCCCTTTGAGTCTGTGTCGGCCGACTTTTTCTCTGTGTCAGGAAAGTCCTTCCTTGTTATCATCGACCGTCTCTCTGGTTGGCCGGTTGTCATCAAGTGCGGTAATGACACGACGTCTGCCGCCACCATCAGCAAGTTCCGCCACTACTTCCGTGACGTGGGCGTTCCTGTACGCCTGCGAACCGACGGAGGGCCTCAGTTCACAAGCCGGGACTTTGCTGTGTTCCTTGACCGATGGGGAGTCCGGCATGTGTTGTCATCGCCCCATTACCCGCAGTCCAACGGCCACGCTGAGGCTGCTGTCAAATCCTTGAAGCACCTCATCCTTAAGGTGGCCCCTTCTGGGAATATTGACTGCGAGGCCTTCGACCGGGGTCTTCTTGAACTCCGCAACACACCCAACTACACCGGACGCTCCCCTGCCCAGGTTTTGTATGGACGCCCCCTTCGTTCTTGTGTCCCTGCTCACCCTCAATCCTTCTCCAAGGAGTGGCAGGCCAAGACAGAGGATTGTGATCGCCGAGCCGCCGAACGTGTTCAGGACGTCGTCGCCCGCTACAACGACCACGCCCGTTCTCTCCCCAGGTTGAGTGTCGGCACCCAAGTCCGTGTTCAGGACCCGACCTCCCTACGTTGGGACAAAGTAGGCGTAGTCATGGGTCTCGGCAGGTCACGGGACTACCAGGTGCGGTTACCCAGTGGTCGTGTGTGGTGGAGGAACCGCCGTTTTCTCCGCCCCGTAACACTGCCTTCTGCTGGCCCCGCCACCAGTGTTGAGTCCCATACCCTTCCCAGTGATGAAGTCCCTCGACGCTCAGAACGGATCCAGAAGAAGAGGTCCGCTCAAGACTTTGCTATGAGCGTATAGGGGGAGGGAGGTGTATGTATATTATGTATGCTGGATTATGTATTATGTATGTATATTATGTATGTGCTCCATTTATATTTATTCAGCCTAGCTAGCAGCGTGTGGCAATGTTATTACCATATCCCACACGCTTAATTAATGTGCCTGGCGACGTATGGAAGCTGCTAATGTATCACTTGCCATACGTCGTCTATAGCAGTTGACAAGGAGCCTAGCTGAGGAGTGCTATCCCCTCTGTGTACATACTCTTATCCAGTAAACCGAACCTACAAAACTATACAGGTGTTTGTGTTCTCTCCTGTATATAGAACTTATTACCCAGAACACCTAACAATTGGGACATTCAGTTTCAGGAGATCTGCAACACTTTTATGAAGCCACGCCCCAAAGAGAGTCTTTTGTGAAAGGTTGGCGAGATGGTCGGGATTACTTAGATAGAACATCAACTCAGTTTGAGCTGTAGTTTGAGAACTATTGTTCTTCAAAACTTTGACACAAAACATGGTATTAAGTAGGGCTATCCTTTCAGATAGGGAGGGCAGTCCGAGCTCTTTCCTCATGTTTACAATTCTGGTTGATTTTGGGCAACCTAGGATGATGCGCATGGCTTCATTTTGCACTACCTCAAGGCTGTTGAGTTGTTTAGGCGGAATAGTCACAAGATGGAGAGCATGATAGTCAACTACAGAACGAATGAAGTGGAAATAGAAAGTACGAGCATAGGTGATGTTAATTCCATAGCCCTTGCCAACAAGGGTTCTGAGGGGTTTAATGCGCTGCATTAGTTTGTCACGAAGGTTGCTGACAAAGTTTGCATCATTCACACAAATTCCAAGATATTTGTAGGAGCTACATAGTTCCAAGGGCATGCTGTTAATGTTATAGTCAAGAGGCAGAGGGTGAGCAGGACGAGGATTGAGGACCCTCGTCTTGTCAACAGATATTATGAGACCGCATTCAACAGTTCTCCGAGCAAATACATCCAGCAAGGCTTGGAGCCTGAGTTTGGTTTGTGTCATAATGCAGATATCATCAGCATAGCATATTACGGCTTCGTTTGGCTGAACTGGAATGTCAGCAATAAGCTTGTGCATCAGTATATTAAAGAGCATAGGACTTAACACTCCTCCCTGAGGCGTGCCCAGCTCAAATGATCTCATTCTGGTACTTTTAACTCCCCTAAACAGAACTCTGGCATACCTGTTGGACAGATAACCCTTTATCCATGTCAGGAGGTTACCTTGTATGCCAAAATTGGCTAGTTGCTCAAGTATAATGTCTCTATTAGCTACATCAAAGGGTGATTTAAGGTCTATGAAGGCTATTTGTGTCTTATCTTTTGAGTGAACAAGATATTCTGCAAAGCATGTCTGTGTGCTACGCCCGGGCATGAACCCGTACAGATTAGGGGCGAGTTTGTCTGTGACTTGAAACATGAGACGGTTTAGACCAACTCTTTCAAGGACTTTACACATACAGGATGTAAGTGAAATTGGCCTGAAGTTTGGAGAATTAGCTCATTTGATACAGGTCAAGCAGTGGATGGTTAGGGATCTCATTCAACAATCTCAGGGTGTTATAGGTTATGCCATCCTCACCAGGAGAGGATGACTCGCCTTTCATTAGTGCTGTTGTTAGTTCGTGGTGCGTTATAGGAAACTGGTCGGTAAGGTCTGGTGAGGAACAGGCTATTTCAATATTGAAACCCCTATTAATGTGTGAGGTGTTAAGATATTGTTGTATGTCAGGAGGCAGGGAAGTGATTCGTGACACACTAGACCATTGGTCTAATAGCATGTCAGCATATTCTGCAGGGCTGTGATGAAGCTGGACTGGGGTGGGTGACTTGGTAATGGCTCTAATTTTCTTCCACATTTCTGCTAGAGTGGTTGTTCTATTAATCCCCTGTAAGAATTGTTCCCAATACGTGTTTCTCACCTGACCTTTGAGTTCACGAAATTCTCTGTTAGCTTTGAGGAATGCCAAAAGGTTATCACTAGTTTTATTTTGCTTATAAGTGTTGGCAAGCTGTTTTACATTCTCTCCTTCTTTGGTGAGGATGGGGTCATGTGTCCACAGAGGTGGTTTAGTGCTGCCCCCCTTCCTCCTTGACTTAACCCAGGTGGTATAATATGTGGTAATGACATTTACAAGATCACAGCAAAATTCATCCACTGACCCAGGTGTATATCCAGCATACCATCTGTTTAAGATTATCTGAGATATTAATTCTGAGCTTAGGATGGGGTTCACACTTGACATCAGCAACAGTGTATTCAGTAAGTATTGCATAATGATCACTGACAAGGTAGTCTGAGATGACCTTAGCCTTGACATTACTGTCTACTAGGTTATACCCAATCACATAATCAAGTCTGCCCCCCATCAGATGTGTCACTTTGTCTGTGTCGTATACAGTGATTATTGATGTAATTCACGAACACCCTCCCATTAGAGTTACACTGAACATCACCGAGGACAGTGTGACGAGAGTTAAAGTCACCCATACACAGCATAGCATTGTTACCTGATGGCTTTGGTAACACGTCCGCTCGCAGTTCATTACACCGAACATAGATGTTATACAGCGAAAATTGACTGTTTGCTGTCTTTACTGTAAATTGTTGATAGTGAATACTTTCATCATTGTGAGTTTTAATCCATTTACAGACCAGACCATTCTTTACATAAGTGAGCAGGCCACTGGCTCCCATTCGGGTGTGCAAGTTTCTGTAGTATGCAGCTAACATCCCTCAGATCGGCTTCGGCCTGCCTACAACGAGGAGTTCCTTGTGCTGGCTCCTGTTTCTGTACCGGTTGGTTATTCTGCCAAGTCTTGTACCACTTATTGAATATATCTACTGCTCGTGCTCTGGAGTTTGAAGAACCTTGTCTAGGATTTCATCACACCACATGGCGCAGTTGAGTAGCTCCAACACGACAGTTGACAAGTTGCAAGAGCCGGCCTCGTCTGTTTTCCGGCCTCCTCTGTTTTCCGCCCAGACGATATACTCCACAGCGCCCCT
Organism: Homarus americanus; assembly: GCF_018991925.1. Classification (NCBI taxonomy): domain Eukaryota; kingdom Metazoa; phylum Arthropoda; class Malacostraca; order Decapoda; family Nephropidae; genus Homarus; species Homarus americanus. The sequence goes on from NW_024737544.1 coordinate 10,169, forward strand.
GGATTTAAACTGCTTTGTGACCTTGTGAAGTGCCCTAAGTGAAGTGCAGTGCCTTTCATGTCTCTTTGCTATGTTTCTGCAGCCCTACAGTTAGCAGAAACGCTTTCAGCCCAGTTTCCAAGACACCACTTCCGGCATACATCCTCCATCTGCGCCGGCCCGCAGGCCACTGCCTGCGTCCCCCTTCGACTGAGCCAGCACCGCCAGCTCGCCCGCGCGCGGAGGAATACAGGGACCAGCACCACCGCCGCCAGCCGCCAGCCGCCTCCTCTCACTTCACAAATATTACAGTCAGTACTCTTTTACTTGCCCGCCAGTTCCTGCACTTAGGCAAGTACATTGACGAAAACATAGCACTTCACCTTATTCTCCTTGTCTTTCCCATCGCAACCATACCAAACACGAGATGTCTGACCACGACGATTTGCCGGGAAATTTAGATGAGGATTATGAGGTAGACGAAGCCTCACAGACCCCCCCACCCCCCCTCACGCCTCACACGCCGGGCGCGCCAAATTCAAAGGATGGGAGCCAGGATATACGTCAGTTAATCCACTTCCTACAAGTTTCCCAAGAGAAGGAAGCCCAAAGACGTCAATTAGAGGAGGAAAAACGACGTCAAGAGGAATGGTCAAGACGTCAAGAGGAATTGTCAAGACAGTCAGAGGCATCAGCTTACCGCCTTCAACTTCAACAACAACACTAAGCTGATAACCACAAACTCCTGGGACTATTGGAATTGCTGGCAACGAGGACGACTTCACCAGCTGCCACAACCAATTCGCCAGCTTCAGCCTCTTCATCTATCCTTCAGACAACGCCTCCTCACACGTCACCTATCCCCCTTGGGTATACCTCAGTGCCTTCTGAACCACCTGCTCCAGTCTCAACTCTCGTCGACCTCTCCGTGCCTCCTCCACCGCCTGCCGTCTCGAGTACACCCCTGCACAGCAAGTCTTCAGTTCCCAGTCCCCCACCTCTTCAATCTGATGCAACATATCAAGTATACCGTCAATGGCGACGTCGTTTCGAAGACTTTGCTGTTATGTCTGACCTCAACCGAATGCCCCCTCATAAACAACTCATCCAATTAAGATCGTGCATTTCCCTCGATGTTCAACGCTTCCTAGAACACACGCTAGCCATCCCCCCTGACTCCCCCAGGTCAGTGACAGAGGTTTTAAACGCCTTGCAGAGTCATTTCCGTGGCCTCCGCAATGAAGCTTTGCGTCGTAGGGAACTGCTATCCTGCAAACAAGCTTCTGGGGAATCATTCTCAGACTTCTATGCACGACTTAAGGACCTAGCAGCCGAGGTGGACCTATGTACAGGTGATCCTGTAACCTGTGCTGAGATCCAGCTCAAGATGATCTTGCTGATGGGTGTACGTGACGAGGACCTGCTTCAGAAACTCCTCACCCTCGACGCCGCCTCTTCCCTCACCGACTTCGTCACCTGTTGCAGGTCGTATGAGGCCACAAGAGAGGCTGCCTCAGCTATACACTCATCGCCATCTCAAGTCCACGCCGTCTCCACCTACAAGAGGAATCAACGCCAGATGCAGACGGCGTCCTCTCCACAGCCCCCGTCACAGTCACCAGTTTCTTCTCCCGAATCCTGCAGAAACTGTCAGCGCCAGCATGGTCCAGGAAAGTGCCCTGCGGCTGATAGTACATGTCGAAACTGTGGGTTTCAAGGCCATTGGCCCCGCACAACTCGATGTCCTGCCAACAAGGTCTCATGCAACGCTTGCAACAAGCAAGGACACTTCGCCAAGTGTTGCAGGTCCACCAAGAAACCTCCATCTCCAGGTCAAAACGTCTCTTTACAGCCCGACAGAACGTCCACACCACCGTCTCCCAAAAACAACAAAGGATGCCGACGCGTGGATGATGCCTCGAGTGACAGGTCCCCCAAGCCCGTCAATGTTCGTCTATCCTACGGTACCAACTCTTCCAACCTCCTGATGATACCTGACACGGGCGCGGACATCACGGTGATTGGACCAACACACCTGGACGCCCTCAACATTCCCAGGAGTAGCCTGTCACCCACAGCCATGAACGACGTGCTCACAGCGGACGGGTCCCCGATGTCTCCACCTTTGGGTGCTTCAAGGCAACACTACAGCTCGGTCCCAAGTCTTGCCTTGCCACAGTCCACGTCCATGAGGGCATCCAAACCCCTCTCTTGTCATGTGGCCATTGTCAGGACTTGGCCATCGTCTCATCCGAGTTCCCAAAGCCCATCCTCGCCGTGACACACCTCAACAGGTGTGCAGAGATACCTGTTTCAGCCATGACCACACCTGCTGCCGCCCGGGAGTTCTTTTTTCGTCAGTTCAGCGACGTCCTTGTCTCCAAGTCCGACCTCCAGAAGACGCCGCTCAAGAAGATGACAGGCCCCCCGATGAGAATCCACCTCAAGCCTGGCGCGACGCCTTTCGCCATCCACACACCCAGGCCTATCCCCTTTGCCATACGGGACAAGGTGAAGGCGGAGCTCGATTCTCTGGTGCAGCAGGGGATCATCAGACACGCCGGTGAGGAGCCCTCCGAGTGGTGCCACCCTATGGTCTTGGCACCCAAGCCTGTAGGTGTTCGCATCACAGTGGACCTCACCCATCTCAACTCGCAGGTCTCCCGTCCCGCCCATCCATCGCCTACGCCCATCCAAGCAGTCCGCAGCGTCACCCCGTCTGCAAAGTTCTTTACCACGGCGGATGCACTACATGGGTACTGGCAAGTCGACCTGGCGGAAGAAGATCGCCACCTCACTACATTCATCACGCCCCACGGCCGCTTCCAACACTGCCGCGGACCCATGGGCTTCGCAGCAACGGGGGATGCGTACTGCCTCCGTGGGGATATGGCTCTGCAGGGTGTCACCAACTGCGTGAAGGTCGTAGATGACATCCTGCTCTTCGACGATGATCTCCCGGCCCACTTGAACCGAGTTCATCTGATGCTCACAAGATGTCGTGCCCATGGTATCACCCTGAACAAAGATAAATTTGTGGTCGCCGCCTCCCAAGTTAACTATTGCTGCTACAACATCTCGCCAGAGGGGATCTCAGCTGATGAGGAGAAGGTCAAGGCCATCAGGGACTTCCCTACTCCAGCGAACCTGACCGACCTTCGCTCATTTATGGGCCTGGTAAATCAGCTGGCCGACTTCTCCCCTAAAATCGCCACATCAGCCCAACCTCTACGCCCCCTCATGAGCCCCAAGCGCTCTTTCCTCTGGACTCCTGACCACGACCTAGCGTTCAGGAATGTTAAGAAGGCGTTGCTGTCACCACCAGTCCTTGGCACCCTTCGACCCGTCCTTACCAGTGGTCCTCCAGACCGACGCCTCCTGTCTATACGGCCTCGGATATGCCCTCCTTCAAGACCACGGCCAGGGTAGACTGCGCTTAGTTCAGTGTGGCTCCAGGTTTTTGACGGACACGGAGACCAGATACGCCACCATCGAACTAGAGATGCTGGCAGTCGCCTGGGCTATGGCCAAGTGCCGCCTTTACCTGTTCGGCCTTGGGCATTTCACCCTCATGACGGACCATCGCCCGCTCATACCCATCCTCAATCACTACACGTTGGACGCCATCGAAAATCCTCGCCTCCAACGTCTCAAAGAGAAGACCGCCCCTTACGTCTTTACAGCTGTGTGGCGCGCCGGGAAGCTTCTGTGCATACCAGACGCCCTCTCCCGAGCCCCTGTTAGTCGCCCCACACCTGAAGATGAAGTCGACTGTACCACGGCCGCGGCTCACGTTCGGTCTTTAGTGACACACACAGCCACTTCTCTTGCTGACAAGACGACGACGACGCCCTCCATCGAAGACGATAGGACTCTCCAGGAGCTTCGCATCGCCGCCGCTCAAGACCCGGCATACGTCCAACTCCTCGACTACGTCTCCGCTGGATTCCCCACCAACCGCTACGACATTCACGCCTCCGCCCTCCCCTTCTGGAAGCTAAGGGATAGCCTCTATGCGGACGGAGAGCTGGTGTTGTACGGCCCCAGGATCGTCGTTCCCGCTGCCCTCCGCCGGCGCACCTTATCCCGCCTCCATGACAGCCACCGCGGCGTTGAAGCCACCAGGCGCAGAGCCCGTCAGACCGTCTTCTGGCCTGGTATTGACGCCGATATTAAGAGCACGGTTGAGGCCTGTGAGCCTTGCCAGCAACTCCAGCCCAGCCAGCAACAAGAGCCGTACCTGTGCAATGACCTCCCAAAGCGGCCCTTTGAGTCCGTGTCCGCCGACTTCTTTAATGTGGCCGGAAAGTCTTTCCTGGTGGTCGCCGACAGGCTCTCTGGATGGCCCGTGGTAGTTCCCTGTGGTCGGGACACCACCTCTTCCAGGGTCATCCGGATGTTTTGTTGCTTCTTCCGGGAAGTCGGAGTGCCTCTCCGCCTCCGAACCGACGGTGGGCCCCCGTTCAATAGCCACGAGTTCAAGAGCTTCGCCGAACGCTGGGGCGTCCACCACATCGTCACCTCCCCTCATTACCCGCAGGCGAATGGCCACGCCGAGGCAGCGGTAAAGTCCGTAAAATACCTCATCCTCAAGACAGCACCGACGGGGAACCTGGACTGCGAGGAGTTCGACAGGGGCCTACTGGAACTCCGTAACACCCCTACCCCTGCCGGACGCTCTCCTGCCCAGGTGTTGTATGGCCGCCCCCTTCGTACTTGTGTGCCTGCCCACCCCCAGTTCTTCTTAGATGAATGGCAGATCAAGGCGGACGAGTGTGACCGCCGTGAGGCTGCCCGGATGGCCCAAGTGACAAGCCACTATGACGCCCAAGCCCGCCCCCTTCCCAGGTTGGCCGTCGGCCAGCAAGTACGAATCCAGGACCCGACGTCACACCGCTGGGACAAGGTCGGGGTCGTCATGGGCCGTGGCGAGTCTCGTTCGTACCAAGTCCGCCTCCCCAGTGGTCGTGTGTGGTGGCGAAACAGACGCCACCTCCGCCCAGTGCCATCCTCTAGTGACGAACCTTCCTCCCCGTCCCCTGTGTCCCCTTGCCCAGACCAGGAACGAAGGTCGTCAGTTGATCCTCCCATTGTCCCTCGCCGCTCCCCCCGACTCATGGAAAAAGAGTCCGTAGCCGCTCGAGATTGCACTACGAGCGTAAAGGGGGAGGGAGGTGTATAGATATGTAAATACCAAGAGATGTGAACACGCCTGACGCCAAGACTCTGTTACCATTCACTGTACCATTTATTCACATGTCTGTATTACTACATATTATTATAGCATGTCTGATATCTATGCTTATGTCTAATGCCTATGTTCACTTACTATGTCCCGATATACTATGTCTGTACCGCGCTCGTCGAGTAATTAGAAGACCTCATTTATTGTCCTAGTAATGTCTAGCAACTCTCCTTGCCTAGCTAGCTAACATCCCTCAGATCGGCTTCGGCCTGCCTATGACGAGGAGTTCCTTGTGCTGGCTCCTGTTCCTGTACCGGTTGGTTATCCTGCCAAGTCTTGTACCACTTATTGAATATATCTACTGCTCGTGCTCTGGAGTTTGAAGAACCTTGTCTAGGATTTCATCACACCACAGGGCCCATCTGGGTAACCATATTTCCGTTCTTCTTCTCAGGAAGGCCAATTCATGTATATGTTTCTTTTACCAGTATGTTTTATAAGGAATAAATCAATTAAGTGAGTTTTGTAGAAAGACATCAGGATCGACACGAGGGAGTATTGCGTCGACACCGCGGGGAAATGGGGCGTAACACGTACGATCTAGCACATCTAAGGGAATGTATCATTATTGTAGGGACATTGATACTAATTAAGGAAGAGTAAAAACTGAGGGTCACTGAGGTGTGAAAAAGGAAGATGTAAGAGCATTATAATAGTGGGGGGGGGGGGGAATTACTCACAAGTGCTACAACCAACTGGGAGGGTAGTCACATTTTTTTTTTTGAGGTGTTAGTTAAGTGTTAGTTGTGTTAGTCTAAGGGTACACTGTATGGAGAGGCCTGCCAGGTTCTTAGTGGAGCTGGTTGGTCACTCTCATCTTTATTCCTCTAGTAATGTTTTATGTAGAAATGTGTATATTGAGGCAGGAGGTGGTTCAATTACTTCTTCCTGGCTGATATAGCTGGGAGGGTAATCACATTATTATTATTATTATTATTATTATTATTAATATATATATATATATATATATATATATATATATATATATATATATATATATATATATATATATATATATATATATATATATGTAACCGGTCGGAATTTGCTGGACTTTAATTTCTCACTTGACTTGGGGTTTATTAAAATTTAATAGATGGTAAAGGCAGTGGAAGCGCCCCTTTGAGAAAAATCCCGAACCAGCACAAGAACACTTAAATCTACTACACAAAATGAACTGTCCGTGACCCGTGGAAGGATAGCGTCTGTGACTGGGATGAATGAGACACACTGTAAAATTTAGACACTTATATTCCCTCCAACACTACAAACACAATCAAATAATGGTACACCAATATGCGCACCTCTTAACTTAAACTTTAACCACTACTCTGGGGAATAAAAGTTATACATGACATAGAAATTATTAGAAACACAGGCAACAATAAATTTGAAGTATTAAGAAATGTTGTTTGCACACATGAACAGGCCTTAAGGGCTTTCACAAAATAATATCAGTCACTTAGGAAATGGTACTAAAAAATAAGAAATTAAATACTCCACAATGAATAGGCCTTAAGGGTCTTCAACAAAATAATATCAGTCACTGAGGAATGGTAATAAAAGATAAGAAATTAAATACTCTACAATGAATAGGCCTTAAGGGCTTTCAGCAAAATAATATCACTCAACAAAATTATAGCACCCCAACAGGTGTACACTTCCTAACCTAACCTAACCACTGCTCTGGGGAACAAGGTTATACCTGAGATCAGAATTATGAAGAATTAGAGGCATTAAAAGAATCAAATCACAGTATCACTCTGGTTCCACTTAATGGCACAAACATTCAAAAAAAACACTACTATCAAAATTATTTAAGAAATATTAAACTACACACGTCAAGATAATATCAGTCTGAGGAATGGTGTTAACTACACCCGTGATAAGGAAGATAAAATGTTCCTCTAGGTATCTCCTAGAGTCCTAGACTCACGGTCTCAGTGTGTGACCATTAATATACTCAGATAGCCTCAGTGTACTCCCAGTGCGTCCATGGGCAGGAAGAGAGTGAGCCAATCAGACCTTGCGCAGTTGAGAGAAAACTTTAGCTTCCCGTTAGCAAGAGGGTTTCACTAGCTGCTCGGGACATGTGGGGTTGTGCACCGGAGTGGTAAGAACTGATCACCCACTGCTGATGCTGGTCCCGTGTCGTGTTAGTTGTCGGGAGCACTCGTTCACTCAAGAGATCCTTTGCTACCCCGCTAAACAGTGACAGGCCTACACTGATCGGTCCAATGGCGACAATCGCCACCCTCAATCATCAACGGCAGTCTCAAACGGCAGTCAATCTCTCGCAGTCAACTCCGGTCAACTCCAATCAACTCCGGTCAACTCCAATCAACTCCAATCAACTCCAGTCAACTCCAATCAAGTGGGTTCTGACGGAAACCCTGAAATGAACTCACTGTTAGCTCTAGTTTACTTTATCACTGCCCTATCTAACCCTGTCTGAGATCGAATGAGACTTACTTGTTATACTGCAATAGCGCAGCACAGGTGACTAGGCCACGTGACTATTTCTGATGGACGCGCGGAACGTCTTGTCTGTGTGAATGCTCTCCAGGACTGGCCTAGCCAGCGTCGTGTCTCCCCAAGGCGCTAGCTTGGGCCTACATGATATATTTTCCGCCTAACTAATAACTCCTTGGGACACCCGTAACATTATTCAGACTGCTAAACGATCTATAATAATTTCAAATTCAATAATAGTCCTTTAACTTCATGAATCGCATCATTATTAATTCGGTAAATTACATTTAATATCATATAGGCCTAGTTCCGCAGTCTCTCGCTACGAGCAGGCAGCGCTCCCTCCCCTCAGATGACCTTGAACGCTCAGTATCACTCATGGCGGGGCATTTGAAATTACTCTGAAATTTCTGAATATTACATATATATATGTATATATATATGTATATATATAGATATATGTATATATATATGTATATATATATGTATATATATGTATATATATATATATATATATATATATGTATGTATGTATGTATGTATGTATATTTTTTTTTTTTTTTATGGAGTAGGCCGCCAGATGTATTAGCCAGCTGGGAGGTAGTCACGACTTTTTTTTTGCTAAGATGTTAGTTCAATGTTAAATGTTAAATGTTAAATGTTAAATATTAGTTATGTTAGTCTAAAGGTACACTGTATGGAGAGGCCTGCCAGGTTCTTAATGGAGCTGGTAGGTCACTCTCATCTTTTATTCTCTCTATTAAGGTTTTATATGTATATTGGGGCAGGAGATGGTTCAATTACTTTCTTCCTGGCTGATTTAAACCAACTGTGTTCTTGGAATTCTTCGTTGTCTATATTATTTATCCAGTTTTGATATGTTTCTGTGTTAAGTTCAGTCACTTTTTTTCCAAATATTTACAGCTTCGTTGTGTATATCTACATTGATTGCTAAGAGGTTTGCTCTCTTGTGTAGCTGTTCATTACTGATGTGGTCTGTATATTTTATGTTATATATAAATCTAAGAGCTATATTTTGTACTGTTTGTAACCTTTTAATGCACGTTTTACTAAGGGTGTTCAATGGGATGGGTGGGTAGTCCATAATTGATTTGACAAGGGCAATATATATCTTTCTCTTGTTATTAATGCTAAGGTTCTTAAAGCGTTTTATTTTTTATAATCTTATTCTTGCCTGTCGTTCTTTATCTTTTAAGTATGTTATATATCCTCTTTTTGTTAATTTTAATCCAAGCATCCTACCTTCAGTGTCGTATGGGTATAGTTCCTGGTCGACTATTACTGGACTTGTTTTAATCTTGGCTATTGGTATTATCTTGAATTTGTTCTTATTTGTCCTGATTTTCCATTTTTTCTCAAAATCATTTATGTTTTTATCGCTCTTACCGTGTAGAGTGCCATAAATTGAGTTGATTTTCCTGGGTATGATACTATTTGAGTAATATCATCAGCAAACATTACATATTCGCTAAAGGGGGTAGGTTGAGGTGTGTCTGAAATATAAATTGTATATAGTGTTGGAGAAAGGCATCCTCCTTGAGGTACTCCACTCTCAAGATTAAACATAGTTCCCAAAAAGTTTTCAATTTGAATTTGTGCTCTCCTATCATCTAAATAGTTACACAATATTCTTAGCAAGTATTCGTTAAGTCCCAGTTTTAATATTTTATATTTCAAGCCTAAATGCCAAACTTTATCAAAAGCCTTAGAAACATCCCTTAAAATTATATTGATCTGGTTACCCTTGCTTTTTCTATTGCAATTATTTCCGTTATTGTAGCTATTGCAGTTAGGGTATTTCTATTGGGCATAAATCCATGTTGTCTGTTGTTAGTTTTCCCATGTTGTGTTAAAAAGGCTATAAGTCTTGAATTTAATATTTTTTCCAATAGTTTCCCGGTAATTTCTAATAAAGATATTGGCCTGCAGTTTAATATTTCCTTATTGTCCTTACCCTCCTTAGGAATAAATATCATTTTAGCATATTTTAGTTTGTCTGGAAAGTAACCAGTTATTAAGCATGCGTTATAAATGTTTAATAGTGTATTTAAAATGTTTTCAGGTAGATTCATGATCATATTTCGTGTAATACCTGTGAGCCCAGGGGCTTTTTCCTTAAATTTCCTCAGACAGTGCATCATTTCTCCCATAGTTATTATTTGATTATTAGGTAATAAGTTATAGTCTATATATTGCCTTGGGGTGATTCTATGTATTTGTCTTCCCATTTCTTCTTCTATCCTTTCTTCGTGTTCACTATCAAAATCTTCATTTCCTCATCTGATATTTTAAAAACTTTTACCCATTCCCTTTTGAATGCTGACTCTTGTTCATTTTCCTCGTGCAATGTTGTTCCATTTTGGTCTTTAATGTATGGTGTTTTTTGCTTGTTGTGCCCCATCATCTTGTTTATGGAAGTCCACAATTTTTTTGTGTCTTTAGTCATGTCAGCCGCCATTATAATATCATTCCATTTTTTATTGTTTGCTTCCTTACATGCGTCTCTTAATTTTATCTGTAGTGCTATCTGTGTCGTATATAGCCATCTGTTACTGCCGTGTCTTTCCATATACCTGTTTATTTCATTGTAATAGGTCTGGATTAATTTAACTTCTTCTGGTAGTCTGTTGTTGGGTAATGTTCTAAAGTGTGAAGTTGGAGTGTGTTTGGTTATAGATGTTTTTATTGCTGAGTGCAGTCTGTCCATTTCTGAGTCTATATCTTCTGTTGTTTTCCCTTGTAGGTTAATCGACTGGTGATTACTTAAGTCGTCTTTGAAGCTGTCCCAGTCTGTTTTACTCATTTTCAGTCTCTTTTTTATTGGTATCTGTATGGGGCTTGTTGACAGTGTTAGCATAATTGGCAGATGGTCACTGCCTGTAAGAGGTCCCTGTATTATATGGTAATTGAAAAAGGCTTTGTTGTTGGTAAAAATTTTGTCTGGTGTCGATTGTGTATTGTGATTTCTCCAGGTTGGAAAGTTAGGACCCAGATGATTGATTTTCCCTAAATTTATTAGTTGATTAAGGGCGTTTCCCACGACGTTATTATTTGTATTGTCAAAAATCCTATGTCTGGCGTTAAAGTCTCCTAAGATGTACATCGGATGACTATTGTTAGCCAATTTTAATAGGTCTTCTATAGGTAAGTAGGGTCGTCTCGGTGGGAGATAAGTAGTAGCAATAATTACGTCTCCTTGAGTTGTATTTATTTTTATTGCTAGAAATTCATCCTGGAAGTCATCAATTAGTTTAAATTTTAAGTTTCTCTTAACCGCTATCGCTACTCCGTCATTTTTCTCGCCCGATTTATTTCTTTGTTTTACATAATAGTTAAAGAGTTTTATGTTGTTGTTTTCTGTCTCACCGTGACTGTTTATTAGTATAATGTCAGGGTCAATTTCTTGATATATATTACTTAGGTTAATTCTCTTGGTCTTCCAGTTTCTTACGTTGTGTTGTATTATTCTTAAAGTTCTTACTGTTTGTCTATTGTCCATTATTTCTTATACTTGGATTGTGACTGTTGAAGTGGAGACCTATCATCCTGTTTCCCGCTTCTGACTCTTCTAAACTCTGACGGGTCTACTATTTTAAAGTCATTGGTC
>NW_024737545.1:0-21712 GCF_018991925.1 Homarus americanus
GACATAAAATATTTTCAAACGAAAATTATTAATTTTTATGATGATAATTTGTAAGGTTAGGCGATGATAAGTACAAACTATTAAACATTATAAATGTTTATTCTGGAAAACTACAATCAATTATTGTTTCTGAAGATGAATATTTGGGAAAAATTTTCGATTCTGAAAAACCGCATAATGCATTTTTTTTCTTGGTGATGCTACTGACCTGTTGGAAGATAAATTATATTTCTTATTTACAAGGTTTAGCATCCCAGATAAAGCTGATTATTCTAGGTAACATTCCTTACACATTTTTATTTTTTGAACGAAATCTTTCTACCGAGGTCCGTACAGTATACTTACAAAATTAAATTGCCTCAGGAAGACACTTCGCTGAGACTGTTTAAAGCGAAACCTTATAGTGAGGACGACCAGGAGGTGTGACGTTTGTTCACTTCAGAGAGAAATTTTGAATTAATGGTACTGTACAGTTTTGTCTTTGTATATTCTTAAGAATTTATTGTACATGTATAAACAACTGCTAGGTAGTAAGGTATGAGTCATTACACTAATGGTAGTATGTGATTGACTATGCTGTTATTTCTCAAAGTACATTGTCAGGAGGACTGCAGCTGTATACTTCATGAGATTTTAAAGTGAGTGTTTGATTGATGGGTTGATGATTCTATTTACAATGTGTAGCTCTATCAATTATAACTGACCATTCTCGCTACATGTCCGATGAGTGCCATGCCCCCATCTCCACCAAGGCTATAGTTTTAAAACAGGAGGAAACGGGAGTAAACGGAGAAAATCTGCAATGTTCAGCTGGGTGACAGTTTTCAGCCGACTAGTGGGGTCTAGCACGATGAGGGGCAAGCGGCACACTACAGCTCTATCATCGATACCATACTGTTCGTTTTTTCTTTATACATTATATTATTTCTTCTCTGTTTCTTCATACAATACTTATATTCCTGTGGTGTGGAGGTGACAACTAATTCCAGGTGGCTAATACTTACTGTGTTAGGATCAGTTTGCCTTTACTGGAAGCCTAAAATTAAACGTCAAAATTGGTCCTTTTCTATTGCTTAAATTAATTATTTAAAATCACGACAAAAACTTCTACTGTTCCTAAGGGAGGAAGACAGAGGTGGTGTGAGAGGAGAGTGGGTAGGGGCGCAGCGTGTGAAGTAAACACGTGCATCAGGGAGGCCTGGCGGCTGCCTTATGGATAATTCATAGCCTATGGCGACATCTGTGGCGCCACCGACGTCTCCACGGAGAAAAAATATGAAAATGTGTTTATTCCTATGATATTCTGTTTCTTATTTATGAACAAAATAAAAACTTCAGCTCTCAAGAAAGTTATTTATAATAAATTACACAGGCTCTAGACGTTATTCGGGTTATTTAAAGAGAATTTTTATATATTTCTTGTATGCAAGGATAATCCATTTAATTAATGGTGTATAGATGTAGAATATATACTTACAGAAGTAAAGTATTCATTAAAAACCTTCGTATGTTTGGTCTCTGACATTTCACATTTAATTAATCTTTAAAGATAAATTAAATCATATTCTGAAGAAGGGAATTACGTTAAACTGAAGTTTTATCACTGAATTATTTTCATTTTACTACTGGCTGTTTCATATCCCCGACATAATATTCTTAATTAACTATTATATTAACCTGACACATTTTTCATTAACGTCTATTTTCATATATAACTTTATGGCTATTCCTAATTCTCTTCCACATAGATTTTCCTTTATCATGTGTAGAGAAATTTTCTGTAATATTATTGTGACGGACGAGTTCCTTGTTTTCACTCTCATATACCGTCAGTGCTAAATCCTTCCCAGCAGGGACTGATAGGATTTTTCTTCAGAAAGTAAATACAAGAGACGTACAGTAGCTAAAACAACTATCTGTGGAGGCGGGGGTTGAGATGCTCCAAAATTTTAGGTGTGACTAGTGAGAGCCTTCATATACCAAAATTTATCGTCCATGGTCTCATATTGTTTCCCACACAGTATGCACAGATAGTTGTTTTAGCTACTGTACGTACATACATCCCAAGTGACAGGGTGAATAATGTTGAGTGGAAGGACAACACATGGATGGCAGGTAGAAGTAGATACCGTGGCTTAACACAGCTTGTCTGCCTGATTGTTATAGGATTGTAATAACAGACCAACAGCATCATGGCCGACGCTACAAGACCCACAGTGCCGCAGCTCGAACCCTGAACCTCGGTGTGTGGGTGTGTGTGTATGCGTCACTATACAGACAAAAGCACATACAGTACTAACACACAAATACATCTGCATATTCTCAAATCACTCGTAAACACACATACACAGAAATATACAAAAACTGTACAACAACAAAATTCTCAGACACACGCAAGATCACACATACTCACACAACAACTAATATAAAGACACACAGACACAAACTCACACACAAGAATAAACACTCAGATATAAACACACTCGTTCCGGAACCTATGATTGCTCTTCCAAGGGCAAAAAAATAAAAAAATAAAATAAATAAATAAATAAAAAAAAATGAAAATAAAAATAAAAATAAATAGGACTTCCTTAATTTCTCCTTTTTAATATGCAGCTTGTAAAAATATAAGAGTTAAAGAGCCTTAATAAGTTCCTCTCCCTGTTGCCACCACCATCACCCCACTCTCATAGTTTTCATTCATTTAACACCGTGGATCGATATCATTGGTCACTTTTATCTCTGCGTTTAGGAATATTCATATCCACTGTTTCATTATTATTTTTATTCCATTTTTATCGTCACCTTTTCCGTATATCTTCATTTCAGTTCCTCATCACAAGTTGTAATGACTCTCCTCACTTTAGTTATCACCTCGACTCTTTAGCGTGTAATAATATAAACAAGCAAACTAAAGCAGTCTGACCGTGAGAGCTGTGCTGCAATTATGTTCAAGCCGATTATACAGTTCTGGTGCAGGAGTTAGCAACGGTGCTGGTGATGATGACACAAGTTTCAGAGGATTTACAAACACAGCAAACTGAATATGAATGTCATCAAGAGCAGCTGTGTAACAATTATGAAGTGATCGCAGAGGTAAATTCTGCAGCTATGTCGAGGATACAGATGGAGTAGACAACGAATATAAGATATTTGAGTGTTAATTATCAGACTATATAATATTGGTGCACCAGAGAAAGTAATTAGATGAGGGTGTTTACGATTGGTTAATTACAGTAGGGAGGGATGATGACCTCACCTCTCTGGACGCCTTGTCGTGTTGGAGCATGATTGACTGTCATGTACCTGACCAGACTACCTTACTGCGTGTCGTCAATGCTAGCTCCGCAGCATATGTTTCGACCTGTATATAAAACCCTCCCTCTACCACTCAGAGACACAAATAAAATAGTAGGTATAAAATAGCATATGTAAGTTAATAAATTGTTTTTCGGCATCCCTCGCCCTAGATAAAAGAAAAGAAAGGAAACATAGTAATATATTGGCAGCATGGTTGTTCCTTGCTCAAACTATTATATAACCAATCAGGGGGAAGAAGAAGGGGCGTGAGGAGCTAAATTGCCCCTTCGTCTCGTTGTCAATTAAGGTTAACGACGTCTAGCCGTTACCTTATTAAAGGAATCTCCGGCATCCAAAAAGGCCACTATCATGATGGGAACGCTCTCAACCTGGTCGCTGATTGGGTGATCTTGTTAACACGGTCGGGGTGGCGACCAATCACCATTCAGAATCAGAGGATCCACCTTAGGCTGACAGTTTCTGGTTTAGGAGGAAGAAGATTGGGAAGCTGGTGAAAGGAGAGGGGAAGGGAGGAGAAAGAGTGGGGAAATAGAACAGATTTATGGTTCCAAGAATTAAGAACTAGATAATTCGAGGGATTTTGGTGGAGAGGCGTTCTTCCAGTTGTCAGAATAGTGAAGGTCTTTTGGAGGTTCCAGGAGTCTGAGAGTGGCAGAGTACGGGTCGTAGTGTTTTCTCCCATCAGTGTGAATGTTCCAAACACTACGGTTAACTTTGGAATCCACGTTGCCGATAGTACAAGACATCCTCAGTTTCACTAGGCACTGCGAGTTCATGCTGGAGGTATTGACAGTCACTAACAAGAATACTTGACGTCTAACTTCTCATGGTAACAATATTAGTTCTTTTGTCCTACTGTTTACATGTTGTAGTGTGGTGATAGTGTCATGTTGTAGTGTGGTGATAGTGTCATGTTGTAGTGTTGTAGTGTGGTGATAGTGTCATGTTGTAGTGTGGTGATAGTGTAATGTTGTAGTGTGGTAATAGTGTCATGTTGTAGTGTGGTAATAGTGTCATGTTGTAGTGTGGTGATAGTGTCATGTTGTAGTGTGGTGATAGTGTCATGTTGTTGTGTGGTAATAGTGTCATGTTGTAGTGTGGTAATAGTGTCATGTTGTAGTGTGGTAATAGTGTCATGTTGTAGTGTGGTGATAGTGTCATGTTGTAGTGTGGTGATAGTGTCATGTTGTAGTGTGGTGATAGTGTCATGTTGTAGTGTGGTGATAGTGTCATGTTGTAGTGTGGTGATAGTGTCATGTTGTAGTGTGGTGGCCAATTTTTTTTAACTCAACACCGGTATTCACTCTGATGTATGGTGTATATAATATTTGGTGATGGCTCAAGTGTTCTGTTGCCACAGCGAGGTTGAAACTACCAGACCCGTCCACCCTAGTCCCCGCTTGTGTCATATCAGATTTTTGTTGTTAGTTTTAATTTACACGGTGCCAAATTTTTGTGAAGTTCATTTAAATACATGAGAAATACGAAGCTCTGGCAAATATGAATTTTGTATAAATTACATACTAACAAAAGCATTGCTGTCTAGGTCAGTTTGGAATTTGATGCCAACAATGATTAATAAACAGGGGCTCAACAATACACGTAATTGAATATTGGACATAACACTTAAGTACGTATAGAGCGTTTACAAACAGGCTTTACTGGGAGACACAAGCTGGGTCAATGACCTGTGCCCGGGTGGGCTAATGCCCGTAAAAAAACAAACAATAACACTATTGCGAGTACTACACCACAGTTGTCACCACACACCAATGTGTACCACACCATAATGAGCATCACACCATAGTCAACACTACACCATAGTGAGCACCACACTTTAGTGAGTACCACACCATAGTCAGTACCACACCGTAGTGAGCACCACAATATAGTGAACATTCCACCGTAGTAAACGCTACAAGGCTACAAGACAGGCTGTCCTCCACCGGGGCGGTTACCTCAGTATAGTAGATGTCCACAAACGAAAGGTTGACAAAAATTTTATTGGCAGGAAATTGATTCTGAATTCGATTTGCACACATGAATCTCTAATGACCCTTGAACAAAATTTCTGAACTGCCGGAGCCGATCTATAAGCTTGACTGGACAATTTGTTTGCATCATTGAGTTAGCAAAATAGGAAAACATATTACCTTCAGATATTGTCCCATATCCTGTTTTGATCTTGCCTTTTGTATGCTAATTTTATTCATCCTTTTTCTCAACGGTGATATCAAAGTGAAATAATCTCCGTGAAACTTGAGGAAAAGTTTATCTTGAGAGCTTAACGTCTGACAACCAATATTTCGAAGGTTTATTTAAACTATACTGATCACGTAGTGTATTTGTCAATGATATTTAAGAGTAACCCGGGTAGAGTTCTCGGTAAAGACGTGTTCTGAGATACTTTTCATTAGCCTTCATCTGCAACAGGGTATAGTTATGAAGACGTTAATAATTCACTCTTATTTTATCATTGAACAACGAAGGAAAATGACAAGACAGAGATAGAGAAGAGCAAATAAAGGTTCTTTCAGTCAGTCAGTCAGTCAGTCAGTCATTCAGTCAGAAAAGGTGCCATCTACACCCTTAATGGAGGTAAGACTTAATCACATAACCATTTTAACTGCGTCTTTACTCAAGCTCTGACAACTCGATCAACATCATTACCATCTTCGCTGCCACCACCATCATAACCAGTTCAGCCACCACCACTATCATCATCACTACACCTCTTCCACACCTTCACCACCACCATCACCACACCTCCACCATCATCACTACACCTCTTCGACACCTTCACCACCACTATCACCACACGTCCACCATCATCACTACACCTCTTCCACACCTTCACCACCACCATTACCACACCTCCACCATCATCACTACACCTCTTCCACACCTTCACCACCACCATCACCACACGTCCACATCATCCTACACCTCTTCCACACCTTCACCACCACCATCACCACACCTCCACCATCATCACTACACCTCTTCCACACCTTCACCACCACCATCACCACACCTCCACCATCATCACTACACCTCTTCCACACCTTCACCACCACCACCACCATCACCACACGTCCACCATCATCACTACACCTCTTCCACACCTTCACCACCACTATCACCACACCTCTGATAACATGACTACTTCACACCAATACCTTTCCCATTTTTAGAATTACCATCACAGTTTCACCATGGCTCTCACACTACCTGTCTCCTTATTCATCTTCAATATATTTAATTAATTTTCCCACTTTACACTTTACACCTTATATACAGCATGAACGTAATTTAGATAAGATAATGAGCTATACTACTACTACTGAGACTACTAAATTAGGAGGGCCATGGTCATATATAATGTGTTGGACGCAAGTTAGAATGAAAACAAAAACACAAATTACGTACCTAATTTGTATATTTTGACACCAAAAGGGTCGTAGCTTCTCTTCAAATGGAGTACCTACCTCAGCACTAGTTTTTAATTAAAATCAGTCCAACGTTGACTGAGTTATCGTAGTAACAATCTTAGAACACACACACACACACACACACACAGGGGAATAGGACAACTGGCCGCCGCCATCTGGCCGCAGCCCAACTGGCCGCGGGAAACTCGCCGCGGCCGACTGGCCGCCGCGGACTGGGGGGTAAACTGCAAACGCCTATTTTTGCGCTCTCAGAGGTTAGGTTAGGTTAGGTTGCCAACAAAAAGTTCCATATGGCGGCCAGTCGGCCGCGGCGAGTTTCCCGCGGCCAGTTGGGCTGCGGCCAGATGGCGGCGGCCAGTTGTCCTAGACCCCACACACAGAGTTATGGTCGTCAATATATGATTAAAAAACATTTTCCTTCTCATGGACATATCGAATTATTCATTAATTAGTTATATTGTTCAGAAACTTTATAAAGACACTAAACGATGTCCTGAAAATGACTCATTAGTTCGTTCCTCTTAATTCTCCTTCAATTATTAAACAATTGTAATTTGAGGCACAGCGTCTTGGGGCGATAATGGCGTTCATCAACTTCCTAATTGTTTTGTGAGAGAGATCAACCCAGGGGTGATGCGGTGTGTTTACCACCACCAGCAGGAAGTGTTGCCTTGTGGTGTGGTGACCGCCGGAGACAGACAGACAGAGAAATATATATATATATATATATATATATATATATATATATATATATATATATATATATATATATATATATATATATATATATATATATATATATATATATGCTGATAACCACAAGGAAAGAAGAAAACACGAAGTTCCCAAGCGCTTTCGTGTAATTCACATCTTCAGGGGTGAGTACAGACTAGAGAGAGTAATACAAATCAAGGTGTATATATACAGAGGAGGGTGAGACCAGGTCCACAATGGTCAGGTATTAGGTAATGACCCTACTAATCTTTAAATAGCACACAACGGTTGGTGGTCAGGTCAGATGGTCAAGTGACCCGGCCTTCTCACCTGATCACAAATCTTCTTAATTACAAAATTGTCCAGCTTGTACATGCCGTTACTCAAATTCATGTTGATGCTTCGGTATGTTTAATAAGACTAGATTCTATGATGTTCCTACTATCAATTGAATTACATGGTAATATTGAGGAGGCATTATCCCAGTCAATGCAATGCTTGTTATCCCTCAAATGAACAAACAGAGCATTGGATTCCTGGCCTGTCCTTACACTGTATTTGTGTTGTTTAATTCTAGTTGCAAGATCTTTACGTGTCTGGCCTAAGTAAAACATATTACATTCCTTGCAAGGAACTTTATAAATGCAACCAATTGTGTTGTTGGGGGAGTTCTTGATTAACATTTGTTTAACAGTGCATGAGTTTTTAAATGCCACATTGACGTTCCAGGTTTTTAGCTGTGCAGGAATGTGTGAGAAATTTTTGTGAAATGGTAATATTAAGATATTCTTATGGTCATGGGTGGGCTTGGGGTCAGTTCTATAAAAAGTTTTCTTAGTAATGTTTAAGCATTTGTCTATGAAAGATCTAGGGTATTTAAGGTTTGAGCCAATATTATATATATATTTGTATTCCTCATCGATGAATTCCGGACTGCAAATTCTCAAGGCACGTAAAAACATTGTTGAAAATACTGACTGTTTGACTTTATTATGGTGGGCAGAATAATAATGAATGTATGAACACACATTAGTTGGTTTTCTATAAATACTGAACTTAAAAGTGTTACCTATTCTGTGTATCAGACAGTCTAGGAATGGCAATTTACAGTCTTGCTCTAATTCCACAGTGAATTTGATGGAGGGGGCTAAGTTGTTAAGTTGTGGCAGGAAAGCTTTTAGGTCCTCATTACATGGCCAGAGACATAATACATCATCAACATATCTAAACCAGACTGCTGAGGGTGGTAAAATATTACTTAATAGTTTCTTTTCAAAGAATTCCATATATAGGTTGCTTAATACAGGTGAGAGTGGATTACCCATTGCCATACCAAATTTTTGAGCATAATATTCCCCATTGAATTCGAATTTGCAATCCTTAATACATAGTTTGATGAGTTCGATGAAGTCGTCTTTCGAGACGGGCAGTGAAATGTTATCCAGGGAATCTATGAGGAACTCTAGTAAATCATCAACTGGGACCTTTGTAAAGAGTGACGTTACATCAAAGCTGACCAGTTTAAAATCATGATTAATGTGTAAGTTATTGAGTTTATCAACCAGATCCATATTATTCTTGATATTGGAGTTAGAAATGTTGCCAACTAGGGGATTTAGTAAAGAAACTAACCATTTAGATAGTTTATAAGAGATTGACCCAACTGAGCTAATGATGGGTCTTGCTGGGTTATTGGGCTTGTGGGTCTTGATTGCACCGTACATGTATGGCAGTGGGGGGGACGTTGAAGTAAGATGTTTAATGAGCGTAGCTTTGCCTCTCAATAGGGACTTCAGTTTTTTGTTGAACTGGGTGTTGACAGTGAAATAAAGAAAATTGAAGTGGATGAAGCCTTCCGTATTGTAAGACAAAAAAAGCGCGCTTTTAATATGACCATACCGAGCTATTGGAAAAAGTTCATGTTAGACTACTGTTTTGATAACCTGAGACGTGAGCGTTCTGATCTTCAAGCCAAGATAGACCACAAATTGGCACTCCTTATTAGAAATAGTGATTGGACCAAGGATGCCAATAACAACTGTGTAGTGAATCTCTCCTCTAAACAACTAGACAATGATACCTTGTGTGCCCTCGGCTATGGTTTAAGTTTTGATGGTTCTAACAAGGGAGTCGACAGTGTTGACATAGCCAGAGCATTTTGCAATTTGGAGAAATTCAGTAATTTGACAAGTGAAGAAGTGAACATGTGTAAAGGTGTTGTGTATGCATCTATGTCCAAGCCTTGTGTTCCAAACTGTCCAGAAAGATTCACCAAAGCAATCCAAGCCCTTAAGAAAAATAAGGATCTACATGTCACTAAAGCAGATAAAGCCAACACAGTAGTGATCTTAAACAAAGATGACTATATCTCTAAAATGAATGACCTCTTATGTGATACTACAACATATTCTAAACTCATAAATAATCCTCTCAACACTGTCAACACCCAGTTCAACAAAAAACTGAAGTCCCTATTGAGAGGCAAAGCTACGCTCATTAAACATCTTACTTCAACGTCCCCCCCACTGCCATACATGTACGGTGTAATCAAGTTCCAAATTCACCAAAGGGTAGCTCCGCGATTGACAAAGGCACCCTAAAGTGCTCTCATTTACTGACAAGTGCACAAGGGCTACTGCTGTACACGTAACTGTACAAGGGCTACTGTACAAAGAGAGAATCCTCCACTCCGTGACCATTCACTTACGCGGTACTTTAAGAATTCAGTAATTCTCTAGAAATAATATCTTGATCATTACTAATATTTTGTTTAAGTAGTCATTATTATATTTGCCATATTATTATTATTATTTGCAATAGCTTTGTGTTTTACGTATTCAGGTATTGTGAATTATCATGTATTCATTGAGCTGTGTGGCTGCCTCTACACAGCTGACCGATGGTGACCAGAGAACACGGCCAGTGGCGGGGAATAAACCTGAACTCATGTACTTCAGCAGGGGTTTTGTTCATAACAGTCCACCCTGTTGAACCATATAAGAACATAAGAACATAAGAATGGAGGAAACTGCAGCGGGCCTATTGGCCCATACTGGGCAGTCCCGTTTACACCCAACCCCTATTGCTCATATAAGCATCCAACCTATGTTTGAAGCTATTCAGCGTATTCGAGTTAATGACGATATTTGGTAGCTTGTTCCATTCATCCACTACTCTGTTTCCAAACCAGTGTTTACCGATTTCACGCCTAAATCTAAATTTATCTAATTTAAAACCATTGTTACGAGTTCGCTCCTGGTTGGATAGTTTGAGTACCTTTGTAATGTCCCCTTTGTTTAGCCCTGCCTTCCACTTATACACCTCTATCAGGTCGCCCCTCGCTCTACGTCTCTCGAGGGAGTGCAAATTAAGATGCTTTAGCCTGTCTCTATATTCAAGGTTCCTAATGCCCGGGATTAGTCTTGTCATTCTCCTCTGAATTCTTTCCAAGGATTCTATATCCATTCTGTAATACGGTGACTAGAACTGAACTGCGTAGTCCAGGTGTGGTCTCACAAGAGCAAGATACAGTTTTACGATGACCTCGCTAGTCTTGTAACTAACACTCCTTTGTATGAACCCAAGTACTTTATTAGCCTTTTTACGAGCAGAAACACATTGTTTACTTGGTTTAAGGTTCCTACTTATCATTACTCCTAAATCTCTCTCGCAGTCGGATTTCTCTATGGCATCGTTGTTCATCTGGTATCTGGTTTGCCTGTTTACATCTCCTATACTGAGTAATTTACATTTGTCGACGTTGAATTTCATCTGCCATTTTTCAGACCATTCGAAAAATTTGTTTAGATCTTCCTGTAGTTTTGCCGAGTCCTCGTCAGATTTAATAACACGTCCTATTTTAGTGTCATCAGCAAATTTACTTATGTTGCTGTCTATGCCGATATCTATGTCGTTTATGTATATTATAAATAATAATGGTCCAAGTACTGAGCCTTGGGGAACACCACTTGTGACGTTGCTCCAATGGGACTTAGTGCCGTTAATGCTCACTCACTGTTTCCTGTCCTGTAACCACGCCCTAATCCATTTAAGGATGTCACCTTTGATGCCATGTGCTTCTACCTTTCTAATTAGTCTTTCGTGGGGGACTCTGTCGAAGGCTTTGCTAAAGTCGAGATATACCACATCATAATTGTGCCCCTCGTCCACCGATTCGAAAACTGATGAAAAGAATGTTAATAGATTAGTTAGGCAAGAGCGTCCGCTTGTGAAGCCATGCTGGGAATCATTGATCAATCTGTGCTTCTCCAGGTGATTTCGAATAGAGTTTGAGATGATTGCTTCCAGTAATTTGCCTACTATTGATGTTAAACTGATTGGTCGGTAGTTAGAGGATAGTGATCTATCCCCCTTCTTGAAAATCGGTATTACATTCGCTATCCTCCAGGATTCTGGTACTATACCTGTTTTTAAGGACATGTAAACAACTTTGCTAAGGGCATACTAAGCTCTTCCTTACATTCCATTAATACTCTGGCAATATCTCATCGGGACCAGGTGACTTATTAGGCTTTAGTTTGTCTATTTGCTTACTAACAACGTTACTAGTCACTACTATCTCACTTAATTTGTTTTCTTCACTATCTCTGAATAGAGTCTGTGCCTCGGGTATCATGTTTAAATTTTCGGTGGTGAAAACTGTTGAAAAATATTTATTCAAATTAATGCTCATTTCTCTGTCGTTATCAGTGAGCTCGCCGGTGTCTGACCGTATTGGTCCAATCGTTTCTCGTGTTTTAGTTTGATACATTTGGTAGAATCCTTTGGGGTTTGTCTTCGCCTCCCTTGCTACCCTTACCTCATTATTCCTCTTTGCTTTCCTTATCTCGGTTTTAACCCTACTCGCCAATACCCTATAATAGTCCCGGAGGTGAATTTCGCCACGATTTATCCTTCTACCTATAGCCTTCCTTTGGCCAATGATGTTCCTTAAATAATTATTAATCCATTTAGGGTCATTGCTGTCTGATCTGAGTTTTTTGTATGGTATGTTCTGCCTTTGTGCATTAAGTAACTCACTATTTAAATTGTCGTGGAACTCGGCAATCTCAGATCTCGTTATCAGGTCGGTGTCATCTGACAGGTTCACGGCCAAGCGCGACACCCCCTCTCTCAGCTGCTTTCACAATTTCTGTAGTTTTGGTAAAACAATTTAACATCGCACGGTAAAATTTATTTCTAGTTTGAAATACACCGCTTTTTTCTCCTATTTGTATGCGTGTCTGTAAAAATCAATATATTGCTGAAGGGACACATAAACATTTACGCACTAACGTTTTATACAGAGAGCTGACATCTGTAGGGAGTCGAGGGCGACGACTAAGAGGAGCTTACTAACGGTGTTGGCGGCCACCAGGTTTGCTCTTCGTCATGCTGTACTCGTGCTTCTGGCTCCAAGTGCCTCCGGTGTAGTTTTGCACCAGAGTGATATCGTAATTTTTCTTCTGCTTTCGTTGAGGTCGACACCTGTAGTTGGAGAAGTACTGACAGTTTTGTTAAATTTGATGTTTTTTCTCAGAATTATTGAACAAAATAATATATGTAGAATAAGTCTTTCCATCATGACAGAATCACTAGCAGTGAGCCTAAGTCTTACAGCTAAAGAAATCACTGGAGGTTAGATTGATATTAAATCGCTTTTAAGTATTTGTTAGAAAGTAGTTTCAAGTTAACAGAGACACTTTAGCTAACTACCCCTTGTTAATAATAACCGTGACAGGCCTCATTAATATACCCCACAGAGCTTCTACCTCTCACTGACTGATCAATGAACCACGCCCGTAAAAGGTCACAGACAAACAGAACTTAAATGTTAGGATTAAGGACAAAATCCAAATGTTCTCCATACAGTAGGACTCAATGTTCAGCTGGCGCCTACTGTACAATACCTGCGTCTATGTTACATTAAAACTCTTAGTCTTTCATTCTTCAACACTCCGTCTCTCTCTCTCATATACGTTCCCCACATCCTCAAGTTTTTCATTTACTCTCAATTTTCGAATTCCACAACTTTCTCTCTCAAAAAAGAAATGATAAATAAGATTAATAGATAAAGAATAATAATATTGTCCTTTATTTACTCTCTTATCCTCTCAGTCTCATTTTGTTGTTAATTTTTTACGGAGAATGTAAGAGGAGACGCCCGTGACAGGAGTCGCCCGTGACAGGAGTCGCCCGTGACAGCAGCGATATACAAAGTGACACTGGCGACAATGTGCCCTGGGCTCGTGCAGTGTTTAGCTGACACCGTGTCGGGGAGAATATTAATTTGCGGATGTTAGCTGAAGGTGCCTGTATACTGTGCATTAGAAGAGCTGGCGCTTATGTGTAACAGGGAAGACGTGTTATAGCGTCGCTCGCTGGGAGGAATGAGAGGGAGAGAGAGAGAGAGAGAGAGAGAGAGAGAGTCGTTTATATGTTGTTTTAGCAGTGCGTTGATGGCATACGATTAAGCAATCAAGTAGAGCGTGTCCGAGTTGAAATAGGCGAGAGTGATAGTGTGAACTGCATTAGAGAATTGACCATTATACTGGGTGGTAGAATACGGAAGTGGAGGAAACTGAATGACTGACTCGGAGTGAGGGACTTGAGGGGTGAGATGGATTATGTGGTAGAGGTTTAAATAAGATTCAGATAGAAATCTTTAATGTCAGAGAAGTGAGGGAATATAAACCTTAAGTTACAATGTGAATAGTTGAGAGAAACTAGAAGTAGGAACAAATGTAGTGACTTCAGTATTTTCTTTTTCTTGTGAGTGAAGTAGTTTAAAGATGATAACTAATACGTTGAATACCACGTTTCAGTAGTCTTTGATTTATAATGTGGAGCGAATATACAATAAATATGTTGTTGAAGACATTAAATGTTACCGAGCTATTGGTTTCCAGGTGATGGCAGTGATACCAGAGTTGGAATTGGAAGTAGTCTGCTGGGAGGCCGTCCGTAAGATTGTTATTAAGATTGGTGTCGTCTTTACAAGTTCCGGTTATTGACAGGTTATTCATATGTAAAGGAAAAGGGAGGGAGCAAGAACAAGGCCTTGAGGCAAGACTGTACAGAGGAACTGTGGGTAGACGAAATGAACAATTTTATAGAGGAAAAATTCGAGTGGCGAAATTCAGGAAATTTGGCAAAAAATACCCTGATACTAACACTTACCAAAGGGTTCGAAGACGTCTGGGATAACAGGAAAAGGTTATTGCTAGTTGAAACAATCTGAAAAACAAAACATACATTTGCAGCAGAACTGTCAAAAAATCGATATTCACCCAAGTTGTTAAAGGTACCGACTTTAGGGGTTGGGGTGGTGTGTACAGGGGCAACTTTCTGAGAACTGGAGAAAGTAATTGTAGACATTGGAAGTCTGACAGGTGTTTATCATAAGGGGAGACTTAATCCTACGCCGCACCACAACAAAGTTTTAGATGTTTCTAACTGGACAATAACGACGGAAAATACTGTTAATCGAACTCGTATGGGATGACATCATGATATATCCTCTTGCCAAGTTTGCTTAAAGGTCATTAATGTTTGTTTGAGTTATTATATTCACAAAATCGGACACATGCATACTCAGATGGGCACAAATTAGTTGCTAAATTGGTTTGATTGAGTTCCTAAAAGCATCTTTGTCAGGACCACAGGCGGAAATTGTGACATATCAGAGTCAACGAGATGTGTTTTTCTTAAGGACTTAGTCGTGTGATGAGATCAGGACAAGGAAGAGCCAGACTGATGTGATTAAAATAAATGCGTTTACGAGATTTTATCAAGGAGCAAAGACATTCATTATTCCCGTGTTAGGCTATCTGGTTCATATTCATTCAAGGAATAAAGTTTTTTTTATCTGTGAAGTTATCAATTGCTGTACTGTACATACTAGTTAGTGCCTATAGTATTGTATTGTGTTTGTAATTTCTTTCCTTGACTTCTCTTAAACTGTTTGTGTGCCTAGAAAGATACCATTGAATTGCCATCGTTAATATTAACTGAATAAACTGCAAACTTCCTACTAAAACCCTCGTGTTGATAAAACATATGATCAATTACAAGACAACCTTGTAATCCTTTTATTTTTTTAGACTGGCGGTGTTGGGGTAACATCCACTATATTTAATATATCATTATAAATCATTTCTTCAATATTGATTTTAACTCCAATATTGGAAAATCGGGGTCATAATTCACTGAGGGGTTTATCTACACAAGCGGAAAGGAGGTCTGTAACCCTGTGGGGCTCCCAGAGTTTAATCCAACAGTACTTGTGAACTAAGTCTTCTCCTGGGCGATAGTTTGTGTACATTATGTGGACAGAAAGTGTTTGTGCCCGTACACAGTTAATTATGACCAGCTGAGCATACCAGTACTATGCAACTCTAGTATACACTATAAGTTGTTGTCTGCGGTGAAGAGGTTTAGAAAACAAACATACACAAACGCACAGTACAGTACATGTCTTCCCACTAACTACCTCCCACAGCTCGCTGGCCAGAGTCACACACACTCCTCCCTCCGAGGTCCCAACGATTACTGGATCAGGTCAGGTGAGACACACTTTGACATCTAACACTGAAATGAATCCAATTTCTCTTTTACTGAACCCTTCATGGTGAAATCTTGGCTTAGGGCTTGACACCTGAGTTCAAGGTTCCAGTCCAGAAGTGTTGCAGTATTAACCGTACTTGAACACAGTTAATACAAGTATCTATACATCATTTATTTCCTCGATATATTTCAATACATATAACGTTTGTCTTTATTATATCCACATATTCATTCATAATTTCTGAGAGAATATTTTCTTTATTTCTCCAATCTTTCTCTCTCTATTTGTATTCTGGCACTTCTATATCCGTGTACCATCAATCTTTATTCCTCTCTCTGTTAGTGACATCAAGTTCTCTGAGCTGCTGCACAAACTCGGGGTCGAGGCCAACTTTAATACATTTTTTCCCTCTTGTATGTAGTGCAGTAGGTCGGTTAATTAAACTTGCACCGTGATCGACTGTGGGTTTTTTTTTATCAATTTACGGTGGCAGGATAATATTGACGGTCAGAATCCCCGGTTCCCACTGAACACTCCAATATAACCCTGGTAATTCTATCTCACTGGTGTGGTGGCTTATGTGAGGGTCGGTGCTAGCTTAACATGTCTGGCCAGTGTGGTGGCTTATGTGAAAAGTCGTGCTTGGCTTAGTGTGGTGGCTTATGTGAGAATTGGTGCTTGGCTTAGTGTGGTGGCTTATGTGAGAGGTCGTGCTTGGCTTAGTGTGTCTGTCTGTTGTGTAGTGGCTTATTTGAGGGGTTGTGGCTGGCTTAGCGTGTCTGGTTATAGTGTGGTACTTTTCCAAAATTCTGATTATTTATTTGATTTATTTTTAAATTGGCCAACTATATGTAGAATTTTATGCCGATTTCAAATATGTTGTTTTTTCCTGAAATGGACGGCTCAAAAGATACACGCATAATTACGTAGTTCAATTGCACGCATTTATATTGTACTATCTCAATATAAATAATACGCTAATAGTCGCGCTGTAAATAATAAAAATCTTGAAGTATTTCTGCTATAACGCGAATGTGGTTTATATTGCTGGGATTCTTAGTAACAACATAATTTATATATATATATATATATATATATATATATATATATATATATATATATATATATATATATATATATATATATATATATATATATTTGTTTAAATAAATTGTGTAGTTGGGGCCATTAACTAACCTAAACTAACCTAACCACACAAACGCGGGGGCTTGTTTACTGGGCACCCTCCCCCACCCACCCCCTCGCATCGTGTGGAAGGCCAAACGAAAAAGCATTACAACGCTCAACGGGGAAGCATGCCGCGTTCATGCTTATCTTCAAGACTGACTTAGCGTGTCTGGCTGTGGTGTTGTGGATCGTGTAAAGGTGACTTAGCTTTTCAGGCTGATCTACACCTCTTGAGAATTCTTGTGCTCCTCTTTTGTTGTATTGTACATATAAATAAATCATCTTAGAACGTCCCTGATTAAATTAACATCGATGCAATATTTTTAGTCTTATGTAGCTAAAGACACAACTATCGGTGTATAAGCCAATAATCGATGCGGCTCTCTTGAAGGTGGACCTGCAGCCTTGGGAGGGCTATAAATAATGTGTGAGTTAATCTCCATCAACAACAAAAATATGTTGTCTTAAACCTACAGATTCTATAAGTGAATTATCAGGGATCGTAAGAATACTTTTCGTAGAGCCTAAGTATTTCATTTATATTTGTTTGGTTAAGATAGTTACAAAAAAGGTGGAATATTATTATCGGTATTTATTATCTACAGATGGCACACGACTAAGCGTATAGACATGACATAAAACTGCTGTAGTTTATCTTGGTTAGGTGACTCGAGGGCACCATATTGGCTCCATGCATGTGTAGTTGATGTTGGTAAACAATGCTACGTGAAAGCTGTCTCATCCTTCCTTTCCGCGTTTAGAAACAAAATGATCGGATGTTATTGATGGGGAATGTGTTAGTCCACTGCAGGAGGAGTGAAAAATATACAGATTCCTTAGAGCACCAACTGAGGGTAATACGAGTCAATTGAAAGCATCGTTTTCTTCCCTTGAGAACTTAGTTGTAACTTTACTTTTAATAGCTGCTGTCTAGTATATGAAACGACTAGTACATGGTTTAAAGACTCTATTTGTTGAAACACTTAAAGGCTTTTCGTGATAACAACAGCTTCCCCGAGGTGTGTTGTGTCTAGTAAGGTATAACTAGCCATATGAAAATACTTCTCTAAATTCTAACATACGACTCCTGGATATTAATATTTTATAGATCCCTTTTTTGTATAGTCTTGATACATCGTCAACAACACTGACTTGTTTCACTGTGATTGTTGTATAATTGTTAACATTTTTATCGTCAGTTTAACAGCTCTAGTTTTGCCCGTCTCTCGACCTCCTCTCTGTAACACTAAAATTTCTATCTTTTCTTCCATTATCTCCCAAACTTGCCAATCCAGCTTTAAACTTTCTCATTTCTACTTTTCTCTGCTACATTTCCCTCTGCCTTTCACGATGTAGTTTCTGTTGGTGTAATATATTTGTTGAGTGTAATAGCCCCGGACCCCTCAGCACAACACTGGCAAATGGCAGCACAAGTGTAACAACTACCATTATATCTTTTAAACTATTCTTGTAATAGTTGGGTAGTGGCTCTTAGTTTGTGAAATGGTCTCTTTCTCGGATAGAGTATATGGGGATATATTTTTTATTTTATGTAATCAACAGTTATTTCCATATGGCAGGGCTGAGCACGAATGGCTTTAAAATATTAGGCGTAGTTAAGTCTTTCAGCTACAATAAAATGATAAAGCTTAAAAACATCATATTTTGTTTTTGTTTCCAGTTTGAGAATTTGTCTTGTAACGAGTTGGACAAAGAGCGTGGAGACGTATACATAAATGCACAAGGACAATATCCACATGGTGTGTACTGTGGCCGTAGTGTAGCATTGTGCTCGTTGCCAAAGTTACACCACGCTAAAGTTTAACAATAGTACATGTGGTGTTTGGTTAAAATTCTTTCTTTTTGTTTTTCAATGACGTATTTCCTGTAGTATAAATTAAAGTTTAACATTACCACTCAGTGTAAATACTCACAGATGCATTATTTTTCATGATAAAATATAAAATAGTGTATTTGTTAAGAATTACCTTTTAAGAGTGGGCTGAAACCACTAACTCCACTCCCAGAGACAGAGATCCGCTCCATACACCATCTATGACAACGAATGAGCAGACTGACCTGTAAAGTCAGACATAAACCTTGAGCTGATCTCCTGAACCACCGGAATTTCGGGGTCCTGTCTTTCTCGGTGTAAAAATCAATACATCTCGTGTGACAAAGCCAGTACCCTATTTTAACAAATAAATTCATATCTATGCGCTTTCTGTATATGGCCGACTTCCCCCTAGCCAAATAAAATGGAGGACTTTGCTCTAGAGGGGATACAAAACATTCCACAACTTTTCACTTTTCGTAAATAAATTACTTCTTCTGCAGAGTCGTACGGGACCACTTTCACCTGCAATACTCTTCTGAACGTCATTAATAAAACAAATTTAATCAGTTTCGTAAGTGTTTAAATATTTTCCGTTTACAGTTAGTGATATATTATTCGTCTGAGACAAAAACATGTATTTTCCTCCCCAATTTGACTGACACGATGAAGACGATATTATAACTTAACACGACATCTTGAACAATATGTTTCCTATAGTGTGTATGTGTGTGTGTGTGTGTGTGTGTGTGTGTGTGTGTGTGTGTGTGTGAGATGCATGAAATTAGTTAATACATTATGGCCAAACTGTCTTTCCTCTCTGGTATTCCTTCCCTCACTACACTCACGCTGCTCCTCCATAACCCGGTAGTTACTGTTGTCTTGAAGGGAAACACTGTATAATTAAGATAAATATTACATCAATTAAACATTATACAGTTTCCTATAATGTAATTAGTAAGTTTAAAATATGAGAAGAATTAATGACAATATAAGTTTAAAAAAAAAATATTATGGTAGGCCAAATAACATTATAACATCATGAAGTCACAGTCCGTAAACCTTGAATAATAACCTCATTATTTTTGCTCTGATTTACAGTCTTGTATCTCATGTACTGACGAGTATTATAATGTGTACAGTCATTAATATCATGGCTTGAATAGAATGACTCTCGAACTATAAATTAAGTATATAACTCTCAGAGAAAAACACATGTGACAAAAACTATGAAGGAGTGTTAGTGTGGCTGTAAATCACAATTAGTTTTCCCTGCACTACCGGGTAACAGTCGAAGTAGCTCTATTTGACGTGCTTAACACAATTATAGGAACAAGAACAAAAGCCAGAGTGATATAGAGATAAAGGAAGTGGATGAGAGGGAGAGGATGAAAAGAACAGTTAATAAGGAAAGAGAGAGACAGAGAGAGAGAGAGAGAGAGAGAGAGAGAGAGAGAGAGAGAGAAACCCCTATTACCGACTGGCATGTTTACGAGTGTGGTTATAAAGTCATTACCAACATGATATAGAAGAAGATCGATTTCAGAATCTAGGGAGAGAGGTCAGAAGGCACACTTTTTAAGTATCATGTGTCTGTGAAGTTATGCCAGTGTCACTTTATGTTAGTAATGAATTTTATAGCTTTAACGTATCATTGATAATTTATGATTTACAAATAAAGAAAAATTTTCCACCTTTTGTATTTATTTACAATATTAAATGTATCCATTGGAGCACGATATTCACAAATTAATAATTGGTTAATTTTATTTTTGTCACGCAAATAATAAATTCCTCGATTGTTATAATTATGTTGTGATTAAACGGCTACAGATGTTTGTGATTTTGGTGGGGGTGGAGGCAGGTCGACGTTGTCTTATGGACAATTTCCAGTGATTCTTTAACGCAAAATCATCATGATGGTAATACTAAGAGATTCTTTTTGTCTTGAGGAGGCTTAGGATCAGTTCTATAAAAAAATTCTTAGCGACATTAAGGCATTTGTCTACAAACGATCTTGGGTACTTTAAGTTCAATCCAATATTATAGATACCTGTATATTCAAATTCCACGTCAATGAATGTTTTTACGTCCTCTACGAATATGCAGTCCAGAATTCATAGATGAGGTATTTGAATATATCTATAATATTGGACTGAACTTAAAGTACCCTTGACCTTTTACTGTATATTACAGTGGCCTTGTTATTAACTACTCATCCGGTCTGTACTCTCCCCTGAAGATATGCATTACACGAAAGCGCTTGGGAACTTCGTGTTGTCTTTTTTCCTTGTGGTTATCAGCAGATATTTGGATCATGTGCACTTAAAATGATACGAATATATTTTCATAAATATGCATGTTTGCCCCTGTGTGTGTGTGTGTGTGTGTGTGTGTATGTGTGCACTGCATCGTCGTAGTGTCTTACTTATATAATAATATAATATTCTATATTGATTAGATAGCATAATTCTAAATCGTTAATTAATAATATTGGGATATAAACATACTCAAGTGAGCTGGTAGTATATTGATGTGATTGTGACTTAATACAAACTTCTATTATTCTAAGTATCTTCGTTCATTGAGTCTTGATCCATAGTAACATAGAAAGTGTTTTCCTATATAGTTTGCCTA
>NW_024737546.1:0-28793 GCF_018991925.1 Homarus americanus
GAAATATAAAGGACAATTTTTCTTGGAAACAAGCCTTTAACAGCTTTCTTGGGGTATCCATTAACTGAACTGACTTATTGTTTGCATGTCTACACTATTCATGTATACCTGTATACTGAATCAATGTGAACATGTGTGGCAATTTTCTTAACAATATACTGTAGTTATCTATTTCTATTGTTGCAACATTTCAGAGAAGATTCTGATAAATTTCATTTAATAATGCATAAAGGTGTACTAAATTATCTCAGTAACCTTTAATCAGGAAATCATGAGAAGCTCAGATGAATGGTTACTTATTCAATAAAATCATTCTGCAAGTTCATACTGATACAGGATGTACAGTACTTATAATGTAGGTAAAGAGTATACAGGAACACCCCAGTTCATTCAGATTATGGCACTTCGATGTTGTGAACAAACCTCCTAGAACCTAACCAGTGTCATAAGCAGGCTCCCTTGGATTTACAGACTAAACAGTGAGACATATGTGTAGAATTAGTTCGCTGGCAGATGATTATCATCATCCTCTGCACAGCTGTGGGGTGTCTCAGTGGCATTTGGATTTGTAGCATCAATTGCCTTGTTTGCCACCATTTTTCAAACCAGAAAGATCAGCCATTCTTTCATTTTTTTTTATTAATTTAACCCCTTGTTCAAGCCTCAACCATTGCTGATGAGCATAAGAATGGACCTAGTGATACAACTATTGCCCTGGTTCAGTGTAGGACCTTAACACTGCAACAAAAGTAAGCAAAGAAGTGAGAAACTCCAATGCAGATCTGTGATTCCTTTGGGCTCAACTGGTCAACAATTGGAATGATTCTCAAAGACAATGTTAAAATTATCGAACTTGTGAAGGAAGTTGGTCCAATACAGTCTACTATAATAAGTAAGCCCAGCATTCTGAGGTTGTGAAGATGGAGTAACTATTTCCCCAATTCCATCCTTCCCAATGTAACTGGCCATCTCCCACTCCACTCCACTCCAACAATCACCATGGCCAATCAGCACAACAACAGGATCCAAGGTAAAGTAATTATCAAAGTCACAGTTGTGTGTACATCTTTATTGTAGGTGAAATTTCAGCAAAATTGGGGATTTTGTGAGACAGCTCGAAACCTAACTCCCCATAATTACACTGTTCCTACGGGGAATTAGCTGTTAGGTTCCAACCAACCGACCTACGAGCTGGTACTTCGGTCTCTAACCCTTTCGTAAACCGGGGTGTTCCTGTACATAAACAATACAGGTATACTTATACAAACAATATACACAGACAGCACAGGTATACAAGCATTGGTAAACATAAATTTGATATGAGTAATGATGACCCAAGTAAGTCATTATAAGCTTATTTCCCCTAGAATCCATTGTTAGGTTGGGGGACTAATCAGCAACAAAATATCTACAAAAACAGACAAAATTGGTAAGATCATAAAAAATGGGATATTGTTAAATATGGGGATGTACTGCCTCATCAAAAATAAGTAATTCTGACAAACATGCATCTTATTAAAGCACCATATACAGTAATAACTTGACTGCATAAACGTGATAACAAAAAAAATGTAAAACCTAATTTTCTTTTGGAATCTGATTCCATCTCTCACCTAGTACAGTAAGTAAAATTTGGGGGTCAGGCTTTAATCCTTGTCTCCAGCACATGAAGATTCCGGATTCATATGGTCGAATGTCTGTGAGTGTCAGTTTTAGCTTAACCTTCTCATCTTCTGCCTGAGAAAGCATAAATACAATTAATACCTTACAATATTCGAAAATCATTGTAATAATATGTTGTAACATTTGTGGGGTGATAAACTTAAGGTTAGAAAGTCTACTTATGTCTTAGCCCAAGACATCAAGACAGCTGGTGGTCAACTCGGCACAACACCTTGGTACAGTACAATTATGCCCCACTAACCAACTTTACCTGACACAGGATTGAACCAGTACTGTAGTAGGAGTCCTGAGTGCTATCAAATGAACCATATACAGTATACATATTGCAATTTCAATGCAGATGTAAACAACTGTAGATGCTGATGTAATCTTTATCTCATGGTAGCACGGAGATGTAAAGTGGAGATTATGCAGCATCCTGCTAAACTGTGAAAAATAACATGGTGGAGAAATTATGATGGAATGAAAAACTAAAAAAAAAAGGGAAAAGATTCCAATTCAATAATTTCCTAATCATCCGATCCTTTCAACATTGGGTGCTATTCCCATATTTAAATTTCTTAAGAACAATTGTGTTACTGTAACACGCACGCACGCACGCACGCACGCACGCACGCACGCACGCACGCACGCACACACACACACACACACACACACACACACACACAGTCATGCGCCGGTTAACGTCCTAGATACGTTCTTGGAAATGTGATGTTAACCGAAATGGACGTTGTCCGATCATCACATAAACTTTGTATTTATAGTGTACTTACACATATGTGGAATACTATATACGTACATATACACTCTTACTCTTAAATCACTACTGTAATGTGATACAGGTGATAAATTTTTATCTCTTGTGCAAAATATATGACGTTTATATTCAAATTATTCGCTGTCTTACAAGGATTCCAGCAATGCTAATTTTGGGGAGGGAGGGAGGGGGAGGAGGGGGGAGGAGGAGGGAGGAGGAGGAGGGAGGGAGGGAGCGTGGGGGGGAGGGGAGCGGGAGGCGAGGTGGTATGTTTGACAGTTGGCGCTCAAGGTCTAACGTGTATTTATTTATCAGTCCATAAGTGACTACCGGGAAGCTTCTCTCTTATAAAAAGCCAGTGAAATGACCTGGGTGAATATAATTTACATTGCTGGGATTCTTGCAAGATAATGAATAATTTGAATAAAAATAAGCTATAATTTGCACGAGACGTAACAATTTTAGTACCATAATCAATTTAGTACATGTACACTCCAGCTTTGCACTAAGGTCATTTATTTCTTTTACGTTTCTTTTAGTATAGTGTGTGCATGCAAATGGATGAAAATAAATTTAGAAATTTATGTAAATCTACCCAAAAATACAGTTGAAAAACTTTATATTATAAAATGTACTACAGTACTGTGCACTAATGTACTACAATTTTTATCTCGAGCAAAATATATGACGTTTATATTCAAATTATTCGCTGTCTTGCAAGGATTCCAGAAATGCAAATTATATTCTCCTATGTTTAGGGGGAGGGAGGAGGGGGTTGAGGTGATATGTTTGACAGTTTGAGCCGAAGGTCTCTGTGTGTTTATTTAACAGTCCTACTAAGCTTCTCTCATTTTCAAATGCCAGTGAAATGACCTGGGAGAATGTAATAAAAATTGCTGGAATTCTCACAAGACAGCGACCAATTTGAATATAAACAAGCTATAATTTGCATTCGACATACAAATTTTAGATCTAATTTAAGAATTTTATTACAGAAAGCAAAAATTTTTATCTCTTGTGCAAAATATATGACGTTTATATTCAAATTACTCGCTGTCTTGCAAGGACTCCAGCAATGCAAATTATATTCTCCTAAATTTAGTCTGAGATATTGTATTATATAAGATAAAAACCCTGGCTGACTTGGTGTGAAGTAGGTGTTGGTGGGGATTTGAGGATGGGGTGACTGTTGGTGTGAGGGAGGTGTTGGTGGTGGTGTGAGGGAGGTGTCGGTGGTGGTGTGAGGGAGGTGTCGGTGGTGGTGTGAAGGTGGTGTTGGTGTGAGGGAGGTGTGGGTGTTGGTGTGAGGGAGGTGTTAGTGGTGGTGTGAGGGAGGTGTGGGTGTTGGTTTGAGGGAGGTGTGGGTGTTGGTGTGAAGGAAGTGTTGGTGGTTGTATGAGGGTTTTATTTCCATTTTTTTCATGGGCCACGGACGTTTATGCGATCGGACGTTCTTCGGTTGGACGTTAAACGGCGCATGACTGTATATATGTGTGTGTGTGTGTATATATATATATATATATATATATATATATATATATATATATATATATATATATATATATATATATATATATATATATATATATATATATATATATATATATATATATACAGTTAACCCTAACTTTACGCGGTTAATGTAACCCGGAGGGTCCCGCGTAAAGTGAATAACATAACATATGGGATTAATTGAAATGGAGTCAGGGCCGATCCCCAAACTCCACTTTTTGACGACACACAACTATGTTGTAGTAAGAATATTATCTTAACTTTATGATGGTATGCACACACAATTAATAATTAAGAGAAATATCAATAATATTAGGTTTTTTAACACTTACATTAGTAGAAAAAATGGCTGGGCACACGGGGATGGGCGGTTGGTTCCGAGGCAGAGGGCAGATTATTGGCCCTCACCTGTGTCACTTGTATCAATTGTATCACTATCCACCACAGAGGCATGCAGGGCCTCTTTGTCAAACTCCCCAAAGTCCATACAAGTCCATATCCTCACCATAATTATCACTATCACTGACTTGGGCCGGCTGTGGTGGGTGGCGGGTGAAGAACTGGTAATGTTTTGATGACTGGGCGACCTTGTGCGCACCATGTTCGCGCAGCTTACACAACATGGCGGGAGGTTTGGATCCAAAAATGGCGCGGCTCGCCAGCCGCTCTCCACGTAAAGGGGTACACGCACCGCGGAATATGAGCATCCTGGGTTCCGGCAGGGCACCGCGTAAACGTGGAAACGCGGAATGCGGGACCGCGTAAAGTGAGGGTTAACTCTATCTATCTATCTATCTATCTATCCATCTATCCATCCATCCACCCACCCACCCACCCACCTACCTACCTACCTACATACATACAGCACATACATACATATATATATATATATATATATATATATACAATTATATATATATATATATATATATATATATATATATATATATATATATATATATATATATATATATATATATATATATACAGTGATCCCTTGGTTAACGAATGCCTCGGATTAAAAAATTTTGGTTAACGAATTACCTTCCATAAGAATCTTCATTTCGGTTAACGAACAAAAATTCGTTTGACGAAATTCTTACGAAAATGTTTCGACGTGCTTTGGCTTGCTCACCAGCTGGAAGATTAGTCCGCCAATACAGAAATCGATTCTAGGGCTTACATTCGTTAAATTTGGAGTAAATATCAAGAAGCTTGTACTATTCAATAATTTTCCAAGTTTTATATTAAATTTTTAGTCATTTTAACACTTATTTAACATAATTGCTGTATACAGGGAACTAGTTTTTGGTGCGCCAATGAGCCACTTCACTCACCCACCAAGGCCTCAGTTTTTATCTTTGTTCAGTGGAGGAAACATATTGCTTGTGGGTCTCTTGAACACATAGTATTTTTACGTTTTTACAGTACAATTATTGGTCATTCTGAAATTTATTTAACATATTGCCAATATATAGTGCAGTGCAGTGTTGATTTAAAGAAAATAATCTTGAATTACACCTACTGAACATAAAATTTTATGGGCAAAATGACAGCATCAAGCATGGGGTGATTTCTCTTCCATCCCCACTTCCTTCTCTTCTCCCTTCTCCTCCACCCCCACTTCTAATTCCCATCATCATCATCAACAACCAGGAGCCTTCTACATACACACCTCAAAGTAAGGGTACTTTACTGCATTTGTTTTTTACTTTGTATGTAGTTTTCGGTGAGCTGGAACCAATTACCCAAAATCCCATTGAAACGATGGTTTCGGTTAACGAGCGACCTTCTGGAATGAATTGTGTCGTTAACCGAGGGACCACTGTATATATATATATATATATATATATATATATATATATATATATATATATATATATATATATATATATATATATATATATATATATATATATATATATATATATATATATATATATATATATATATATATATATATATATATATATATATACACATTCAGCGGTCATTAACCCCTTCTGTGAGCGGCTGTGAGCATACATTTTCAGATCAAACCTTCCGCCATATTTAGTATGGCTCTTGTGAACATGTGGTTTGCCTAAGAATCGCCAGTCATCAAAACATTACCAGTTCTTCACCCGCCACCCACCACAGCCGGCCCAAGTCAGTGATAGTGATAATTATGGTGAGGATATGGACTTATATGGACTTTGGGGAGTTTGACAAAGAGGCCCTGCAAGCCTCTGTGGTGGATAGTGATACAAGTGACACAGGTGAGGGCCAATAATCTGCCCTCTGCCTAGGAACCAACCGCCCATCCCCGTGTGCCCAGCCATTTTTTCTACTAATGTAAGTGTTAAAGAACCTAATATTATTGATATTTATCTTAATTATTAATTGTGTGTGCATACCATCATAAAGTTAAGATAATATTTTTACTACAACATAGTTGTGTGTCGTCAAAAAGTGGAGTTTGAGGGATAAATAGGACTCCATTTTGATGTTAATCCCTTATGTTATGTTATTCACTTTCTGGCGTTTCTCACTTTACAGCAGGACCCTCAGTTAACAGCGTAAGTGAGGGTTAACAACAATAATATATATGTATATATGTATATATATATATATATATATATATATATATATATATATATATATATATATATATATATATATATATATATATATATATATATATATATATATATATATATATATATATATATATATATATATATATATATATATATATATATATATACAGTATATATATATATATATATATATATATATATATATATATATATATATATAAAGCCTTGCATCAGTATAAAGTAAAGCCATGCATTTGTGATATGGCTTCCCGTGAATTGTTGTGTTTTTTGCACTAAAGCTCATCTAAATTAAGGTAATACCCCATGTATATTTTTATTTTACATTTTTATTCCTGATTTTGTCTTTGTACGTAGGTCTCTCGTCATTTTTGTCGGTTTTAATTTGGAGTGCTCTTTCTTTAAATTTTATGGAAGGTAAATTTTCGTATAATGTTACGTTTTTATTGTATATCACCTGTATTTTTAAAACTTTTTCAAAACTTTTTGGGTTTTCTAGGCTCTGATGGAAAACGATTTTTCTGAAACATTAGTGATTAAAGAAACCCAACTCAGTCAAGATGTTTATGTCGTGCACACGAGTGATGCTCCACAAAATTTTTTTCGGTTTTCAGAATTGCGGACCTGTACAACAAAAACTAAACAGACGTAAAGCTAAATTCTGCATTGCAGTACAGTACAGTACTGTACTGTACTTGTAAACTTAACAAAAAGAACGTTTGGTTGTGTTTGGTGTTCAAGCAACGACTTTATCACCTTTTCCATCAATTCCATAATCAATAACCATGAATAACTAACTTTCATTGCAGTTAATGGAGTAGCATTCTTAGAGCTAGACTTTATTTTGTCTGCATTAACATGAATTTATTCTGCATATTTTCATTGAAGTCAAGAGTGTGCATGATGTCCCTCTTCTAATCTTTTAGTAATGTTCAATTTCACTTCTAACAAAACTGATTTTCTCATGGTTGTAGAGAAACTGCTCTCCCTAACAGTATGTGTTTTCACTCGTGATTATGAAGGAATGAGAGATTTAATGGGATAAACACTGTTACATATACTGCCCCCGGAGGAATACCACATGTGACATTAAGCAGCTGGCTTCTCTGGGACTAGCTCTCAACTGTTGTAAAACAAATTGTGTTAGTAGGAAATTTTGTACAGTAAAATGGTGTTAAATGGAGAGGTATTACACTTCGTTACAATATTTAACTGCAAGTCAAAACCATTCACATCATTTAATGCCAAGAAATATTCAAATCAACTTTAGTCACTTGTCAAGTTTATGATACTGTAAGACATTCTTAACTAAATAGATAAAGGAAACTCTTCCCCCCAACTCTCTAATCTACCTTTGAATCTAGAGCAATTCTTGGCTCTCCAACCACTAGTCGACGTCCAGAGCTGAGCACCTGTGGTCGTTTTGTTCCAGTGCGTATGTACACCCATCGATACTGAAAATATTAATAAATAAGAAATACAAATGCATTAAAAATATATAATGCAAGAATAGGACATATGTGAGTAAATTCCTCTTTCACAGCTTGTCAACTCATGCCTCCCTTTAAGTCTGCCAGCTTATTTGCCACATAATGCAAAGATATACGTAAATACTGTACTACTGTAATAACAACATGGCAAACGACATGGTTTTATATGCTCCAATTAGGAATAGAAGCATGCTGTTGACTTAATGATGATAACAGATAGTATTGAAGAGGCAATGGAGAAATTTAAGAAATGGAAGGATGGAATAAAGTCAAAGGGGCTGAGAGTGAATGTAGCAAAAACACAAGTATTGATAAAAGGTATGGATGAGGTAACCGTGGTGGAAAGTGGAAAAATGCCATGTTATACCATCCAGTAAGTATACTGTATACATTAACTTTTAATTAATGTTTAATAGGATAGGATAATACTTTAATACAGTACAGAAAAAACGAGCTGTTCTTTTAATAATAATTAAGGAATATATTAATGCTGTACATGTTGCAAACTCATCATTACAATAATACTCCAAAACACAATAACAAATAAATCAAATAATTAAAACTTAATGCAGTAAGTCAATGTAACCACAATACTTGTACAGTACACTACAATATTTAACACAATAAGTCGAGATTCCCGTAGTTACCAAATTTTACACAAAATCAAAGCAATGCAATAATCTTTATCTAGGATTAATTTACATAGCTAATATGAAGCAATCATATACTGTACTTGCTGACAGTTTTATCATCAAAAATAGCTATTAATTTTATCCACCTTGGATAAGCTTGAGCAAAGTTAGCGATCACTTTATTTATGTTTCTATAAACATTCAACAAGCAAGACCATTTAATTTGTCTTGTTTCATTGTAGAGCGCAGGTTACTTTTGGGATTCCTCAGCAACTGAAGGAATGCTTGCATTGACGTGAAGTGACTGGTAAGGTTGCATTGACTTGGAGCATACTGTAATACAGGTACAGTACTGTATATATGTTTGGATAAAATAAAGGCGAGGTTTGCAGGAATAATTGTCAGGGAGTTGGGTAGGTCAGACTCCCAAGCATTCCATTCCTGCTGCCAGCACTCCAATTTTATTTCAAGACATTCTGGTGATGGAATATCACTGACCACCAACTCTTTGTAACTATTTCAGAACCTTTTTTCAACATTCTGAATCATTCACAGAAAAGCATGTTGTTGAGCTGACAAGAAACGTGTTTTGAGTTCACAGAGCAGTGGTCAACAAAAGGAATTGTGATGGTGTGATGGACATATTCTTTGGGGAAAACTGCTGGTATGTTGTATCTATTAATTTGCCTTCTGTTTATATGAGGTAGTGCTGGTTTAGGGGCATTGATTATTTCAGCTACGACAACAGCTTCTGTGTACCTACCAAGTACAGTACTGCATCACCAACTTGACCAATGTCACCACAACAATTTGATAGCACAGATGACACTATACAGTATAGATATCAATTGTGAATCTTTGAAGGCTTACACCGAGAGACTATGTAATGAAGGCTATTGTGACAAACAGTAAATGGCATCAGATATTAAAATAGCATAATTGCAAGAAACGATGATTTTCCTTTAGAAATTGATTCCCAAGTTCCACGATTCTCCATCTTCTGCAATATTTTGCATAGTTTCGACAACAGCTATATAAAGGTCACCAAATTACTCAAAAGCATCATGTCAAGCAGCCCAAAGAATTATACAAAAATCAACTAACTTTTGCCTAGAACTCTGAGAGCACATATTAAATATGTAGCCTTCAAGCAGTCACGGGCATTAAGGTGATTATTGTACAAGAATACCCCAGCTATCAAAGGATGTATTACTAAAAGACATTGTGAATAACAATTTTGCAAATATTGGGGGCAATTTTCCCCATAAGAATTAATGTAAAGGAGGAGAGAAGGGGTGCATTCCTAGCCGCCAACTTTATATTTTCAATATACATCCCCCATTATCAGAGGCTATTAGGGACCAGGGGAGTGTGTACTGTATACAGTAGTACAGGAGTACCAGTAAATGTGAGGAATAAATAAAAAAATAAAATAAAATAAAATAATTAATTAAGTACAGTACAGTAATATCTCCATTAGCTGGAATCCCTCAAACCACACAACTCTGATAGCCGGAATTGAAATTTTCTCTGAAAATCGTCCCCAGAAGCCGTAATTTTGCTGAAAATTCTGGCTTTGGGAACGATTTTCCGAGGGGCACATTTTCCGGAAAATTTAGAGAAAATTTTCCCAATATCCAGAAAATTCAAGGGATGGGGATATTTCTTTCCCGGGTTTGAGAAATGAAAATCAGGCGCATTTTCTGGAAATTCTGAGAAAAATTTTCCGTTACCCGGAAAATTCCGGGGATGAGGGATATTTTTCCGGGTTCGAGAGATGACGTACAGTAACGGGTAATTTCTGGAACTTCCGAGAAAATTTGTCCCGTTATCCAGAAAACTCCAGGGATGAGGGATTTTTTCCGGCTTTGAGAGAGTTGTCTCGTTACCCGGAAATATCTCATTCCTGGAAGTGCTCTGCACCAATTGTTCCGGATAACGGAGATACATATCTACCCGAAAATATAAATTGGAAAATAACAATAACAAAGCTTGGCCTGGTAAGGTAAGAGCTAGGGGGATGTAGTCTCAGACACAGGGACAATCTAACTTGCCAAGTCTATACATACGTTCACTTCACACACACAACACTACTCTGCATATTTCTTATCTTATAGCAACTTATTTTTCGATACACTGGTACACTCCATATACTGTAATGTAATAAAATAACTTCAATACCATAAAAATATTATAAAAGAACACCGAGTGAGTGAGTGGGAGAATGTGTGTGAATGTGTGTGTGTACAACATTAGTATGCACTCGGTAAAAAAAGTACTGTATATATCAAGAAGGGGGGGCTGATAAATTATGAACTGAACAATCGTGTTGGCACACTAAGGTTGGTACGCATAATTGTGAGACATTCTACCTATTATGGTAGGCCTAATTTAGTTACTTCATTAGAAATAGAAAATTAATTTGTTGCAATATAATTGGTGAATAACAGTATGCCTCATGTGTCTATCAAAAACCTTCGTTCATGGCGTCATTTTGTTTAGCACAAGAATTTCAAGAATACTGTACCAGTACTTCTGTTACCAAGTGTAGAGTACATGAATGTAAAAATTTAAACTAGTATTTACCATAGCCATACAAAGAATTTTAGAACACTGGGTGCAATTTTTTTTCACGCTGCAGTTTTGAAGTACTGTACATTTACAGGAGTGGGGCGAGTGCCTCCCACGTGTGCCCCGTGTAAACGGTCCCATTGAACTTTATTCATTTCTAAACTGTGCGGGACTTCACACGCAGAAAAAAACGCTCGTGTAAAGGGGACCTTACAGCAGAATATGAGAGCTGCGGCTAGTCCGCGCAGTTTGAAATATTACTGTAGGGTATTGTCATTTTTTTTTTTTGGTGAATATCAAATAGGGGTGTTAAAATATCAATTGCGGTTCAGCAGGATTGGAGAATAGTAAGGTATTTCTGTACAGGTATCTTCCTATTTATGATATTCCACTTTAACAATAGCGCTGTACTAAGACCACCCCCTCTATTGATGCTGTAACCAGTCCTCATGAATAATGGGCATCGTCTGGCCAAAGCACATTACAGTCACAAGAACATAACAAAAATCACTTCACAGTCACCAAAAATGAGTACATATGAATGTTAGTGATGTCCTATCACTGTAAGGTAAAAAAAAAATGATAAGAACTGTAACAACACCGATATTGACTGATAATCGTCGAGTTA
The DNA here is from genome assembly GCF_018991925.1 of Homarus americanus. Classification (NCBI taxonomy): domain Eukaryota; kingdom Metazoa; phylum Arthropoda; class Malacostraca; order Decapoda; family Nephropidae; genus Homarus; species Homarus americanus. The sequence continues at coordinate 11,871 of NW_024737546.1, forward strand.
CACGATCATGGAACTTAGCATGGTACTGTGTGCACCAGGCGGTCATGTGGAGGTGCACATGTTGACTGCAACACATTTACCGGTACATATGCACTCTGTTTTGGCGACTGTTAAGTGATTTTTACTGTGTTTCTTTTAGACTGTAAAGTGCCGGCCGCTATCATTGTTTTCATGCTTTCCTCGTTCGCTCTGTTTTTGTGACTGAAGTGAGCAGTGTTCTTAATGATGTGGTGAGTGTTATTTAATTGTTTTATGTACAGTATATTATTAGTGCAGGATTTTTTCTTCGGTACTACATGTGGGTGTTGGACTGGCTGGGAACGTATCCCATTGAACCCCATGTCATAATGATCCCAATCTACAATATTTCACCCAGCAATAGGTTTATCAAGAACCTATTCCCATCATAAATAGGGGGATACCTGTACCTGAAAAATACTGGGACAGAATGCACACTTCTATCAGGGTATCCATCATATTCCACACGTGTTAAAGCTGACATGTCCCCTACCCCACTAAATGTGCAGTTCCTTGCAAGTGCATATTTGAGTTGAGGATATTCAGTAAATGATACTGTCTATCTTCAATGATACACTTTACTTTTACTTGTATCCTCTTCACCACTGATCGGCTCGTTAGTCGCTTGGGCGATCAGTCACGTCTCTATTACGCATTGTTGGCAAGTACTGGGCATGCACCAGCTCCTGAATGTATCTGAACCTGCTCCAGTGTTGGTCAAGTCTGGTCTTGAAAGAGCTCACACTCAGTGCCGTCACAACACTTTCTGGTAGATTGTTCCAAGAGTTCTCAACTCTCATTCCGAAAAAGTTTGCCCTCACAGTTTTCTGGACCTGCGGCTTCTTCAATCTTGAGCTGTGACCCCTTGTGGGGCGAGTGTCAATCTCTAGGGGGTCTAGATGGAAGCACTTCACTCTTGAAGATATCTGAACGACCTTCTTATAAAACCCAATAAATTATTTGCCTGATTTACCTTCTTCTTGCAATGACCCGAGAACTTCAGCTCATTGTCAACATACCTGGGCATCTAAGCTATGTAAACTGTAAAATAAAACTGTCAGGCTCCTATATATGAACCCATGTTTCAGGACTACAAGGACACATTTCTCTGTGCCTACAGGGGGCATATGTCCCTTAGATCCTCCCCTGGGACTGGGCTTGGTTTGTAAGAAAGGTTTTGGCAGTACTAATTCATTAATGAGCAATGAGTGTTGATGGTGGGTACACAAGTGGTGCAGTGGAGTAGATGGGAGACTACTGTATGTTGCTGACTATTAAGTGCCCTGTAGGTGCAGGTAACCATGTGCCCACAACAAGGCTGGAGAAGCTAAACATTGGGGTCCCTGGACTGTGTCAATGAGTTCAGTTACCTTGGTGACATGACAGTGCCTGTGGGAGTCCTAGAGCCTGCTCAGTCACAAGAGTCAGAAATAAATGGATGAAGTTTAGGGAGTGCTGCCTGTATTGGTGGCAAGAGGACCTTCCCTCTCATTGAAAGGAAGAATGTATGTTGCTGGTGTGAGAAGTGTAATGTTATACTGTATAGCACACAGTGAAACATGGGCAGTTAAAGAGGATGACGTAAGTAGACTTTAGTGAGCTGAAATAATAATGGCATAACAGTTGTGCAATGCAACACTAAAAAGCAAAAGGTCTTGTTCAGAGCTAAGAGGATGGCTGAGTGGTGAGAATATTGGCGAAGTTGTGTGGAGGCAGGATGAGATGGTTTGGGCATGTGGAGAGAATGATGAGACTAATTGGGTCAAGAGGTGCAGGAGCCTAAATGTGGAGGAGAGCCAGAAGTAGGCCAAGAATGGCCTGGGGAGAGGTCATAAGACTTGACATTAGAGTTAGGAATCTGGCAAGAGTCTACAAGGGACCATGCAGCACAGAGAACTGCCATTAGGTAATTACAGCTAACCCATGTGGGCATGGATAATGGCTGTAAAACATTGATGATGATGATGAGATTTGGAAGAGGAGACTTATTGTGTCAATAAGCAACAAAGGTCACTTGTCTGGGGATATGAGCAGTTTATCTCATCCACTTTTCCTTACAGGCCACATGAACCATCTGAATTTAAGTTATCAAAAGCAACCAAAGATCATTTCATCATTGGTTAGGTTTGGTCGATTCATGTGGTCTATTCATATATGGTTTTCACACTCATTCTCTGAGGAAAAAGAAATGAGTAAGCAAATACAGTACAGCAGCCAGGGAGGGATTAGTGGTAGCAGTACGATTTCAGTAAACTGTCTGCTTAGCAAAACTTATTGAGCCGTATGCGCACATCATTCACTCCTGACTGTTTTGATACAGGTACAACCGTACAACTCTTCTCGTTTTAGAATTTAATTTCAGATGACTCATTCTATAAAACTAGGGGGTTGTTAAGTAGTCAAAACAATATGATCAGAACTTTCATATGCAGTCCCAAGTTTGAAACAGCCTATGGAGTAAGGGCCATGAACCAAAGGCCTGTAGGACTACAAATCACAATAAAAGTTAACTGTAGCAAAAATTAGATTTTTTTTATATTCTTCTACTTCAAACTGTAAAAAAATAAGAAATTTTTGTACAACTCAAGTTAATTTTACACCACTCATAACTGGAACAATGGTATTATTTCTCACACTTTCATGCATTAGTCCACTAAAACTAAAACTAAAACTTACATAATTCATCATACAGTATTGAAGAAATACTCTACAGTTCCTCCTTTTGATCATCTTTTCGGCCATAATCCAATAATTGTTTCTCTTATTGTAACAAGTTATTTTTATAATACCCGGTACTGTAATGTATAGCTTTACAATATGATTCATTTGTTCATAACAGAAACAATGATGGAATCACAATACAGTTCATAGTCTTCATGTACAGTACAGTGTACTGTGGTGGTCAACTCACAGCACGCAGGTGACCTGGCTGAGCAGAGCAGGTGAGTGTGATGTTTCCCCCCGACACCACCTCCATCCGACGGATGTTATCTCGATCTCTCTGAGCTCTGCAATCTGCAACACAATAAACATATACCATAATTATTGTGCCAAACAATGTATGTGTGCATATTCATGCACACACACAGCACCTAGTACCTAGGCACCGGAAATTGGTTTATGTCACCGCAATATACAAGAGCAGAAAAAGTGCAGCAGAAAACTACAGGTTGATCAGCCTAAAATCTCATACAATACAGTACAGTACATGCCAACTCTGGGAAAATTTTGAAGGAAGCAATCATCCAACACCTACCCAAACAGTCTATCATTGCATCATAACCTGGTTTCATAGAGAGAAAACCTTGTCTGACAAACTTACTTTCCCTTAAATGGTAACAGATAAAGAAGATCAAGGTTTACCAGTGGATGTGCTGAGCATGGATTTTCTAAGGCACTTGACAAAGCTCTGCATGCATGGATAAACTCTGAGATCCAAGTATGTGACATCACAGGCAAAATATTGAAGTGGATGAAGCAATGGCTCTAAGACAGGCAAGAAAATATGGTCATAAATGGAGTGGTACAGTGCCAGATATAGGACTGTTCAGAGTGAGCGACCGAACAGGGCCTCCCACATTTTCATGGCACCAAATTTTATATATGGAAATGAAACTATAAAAATTGAACTTCTTTAAGTTTATTTTTATTATGTCACTGGCAAGTTAGTTTTTCCATAGTTGCATGTACTGCAGTTGGCAACCTTATGAGGGGAGGGGGGAAGTATATAAAATAGGATATGCCGCTGCTTACTCAGACGTTTAAGATAAAAATAAATTTCCCTTACTCTTGATTTAGAGCAGGGGTCACCAAACTTTTTTCACAGTGGGCCGGATAACTGAAAGAATGACGAGCGCGGGCCGCATAATCATTCTGTTCAATACTTGCAAGCCAGAACGAAAGCCATGGAAACCATGGTAACGTCAGAGCGTAGGCGGAGTTACCACGGCGGGCCTGATGGGCCGCTGAACACCTGATTTGGAAATAAATTTTTTTTTAGGGTGTTTACTGGAGCTCAGGAACACCCTAGACCCCCAGAGGGCTGATATCACTGGGTGGTACTTTTGAAGAGGAAAACGTTCCTGTAATCTAAATTGATGACATTGATGAAAATATATCAACCCATATTCTGCATCCAATTTGTGGAGGACACAAAAATATACATGGAAGGCGTAGTCAATCAGTCCAGGCAAAAAAGATTAGCCAGTGCAGTGGTCATGGGTGATCAAATAACAGTGGGACAAACAAACCACATTTATTATATTCTGTGAATACACTTCCTTAAAACTGCTAATAAGCCAAAGATCTCAGCATTGTGTTAGACCAATCACTGGAGACAATGCAACAAGTGGGAGCAACAGTGAAAGAAGTTAATCATACGGCAATTTAGGAATTATAAGTCATACTTTAAATACAAATAACAATGTATTACAAAAATGCCCCTTCATAACTAAGTCTCTTGTATATCCCCAACTGAAGTACTATATACAGACATGGAGACCATACCTCCAGAAACACAAAACATCCCTAGAAAAGGTACAATGCAGAGTGACTAAGATTATTTATAGCTACAGTACAGTATAACTTCTCAATTATCTATCCAAGTAGACTGAGTACTTTATGACTGACATCTCTTCAGAGAAGTCACAAGAGGGTGGATCTCACAAAAAAGTTCAAAACATTGAAAGAGACAGAAGGCATAAACCCAGTTAATTTATTTGTGGTGCTATGACAACAAAAATTTAAAGCCCACAAAGGTACAATATGGTGAAAATTAAGCTGGAAGGGAATGGAACATGGATCACAGACTTTCTTCATGACTACAAGCAGTGTGTTGTGATTAATGGCACAAAATTGTCATATGAACCCATGGCAAGAAGGGTACCACATAGCAGTGTACTGTACTGGGTTTATTGTTTGTTATGCACCTGATATGCCAGAAGCTACCCGGTATACACTTCTCGATACAGTACAAAGATTTGCAGACATTGCTAGCTTTTCAGGGAAATTAAGAAGCAATCTGACTGTGAAACACTACAGGAAGATCTTTATCAGTTTCAGGAGTGGTAAAAGGAATGGTTGTTGAGATTCAATACCACAAAATGCAAAAGGATGTATCTAGATCATACCAACAGTAAGGAGGCAATATCACATGTCTCATCAGGACAAAAACTGGCTTTTTATTTTGATTCTGAAATGAACTAAATCAATCCAGTTCTTATAAGAAGGGCACTTTCCAAGTGAGATGCTTCCCTGTTTGGAGTACCATCACCCCATACGGTTTGTGAGATATGCTAGAGACTGTCAGTTGATTGAAAACATCCAAAGGAGGGACCAGCTCCTAGCATCCCAAGGTGAGTGAGACAACACACCATTTCTGGACAGGGAACTCACTCAACTGAGAGTTGCCTTCAAGTGTTGCTCACAGTACTTTCCTGGAGAGAATTCACTCCATAATTCTCTCAGACATTACCTATGTATATAAGGTACAAACAATAAATACAGAAAAGGCCAAGAAGTGTTTACATCAAGAACCTGCCACTTAGGAGCTCCACAACTTCTATAGAAACACTTTTCTTGACTATTTTGTTAATGGAATAAACTAGGAAGATTGAAGAATATCTGTAGTTCCTTTCGGTTCTCTACTGAAAAGATTTGTCCATTTTTTATGTACAGTACTGTACTTAATTCTTTATGACCACTCTTTGTTGCCAGTTGTTAATCTACTTCATTATTTTTCCTGTGACGCCAATGCAGAATTGTTTTACATTTTCTGATCTTGAAAATCCCATCCCAGTGCAAACATAATGACCCTTTTGCATGTCTTACATCCTTTGTACCCTCAAGCATCTTTCAACGTGATACATTCTCCAAACCATTAATTTATCGTGTATCGAAAAAAAAGTCACTCTATATATGTTACTAACCTCTTTACAAATTATGTCTATGTGGTTAAAAGTCCTATCACATTATCAAAGACAATCTGCTGTGACAACAGACCACGTGGTGTCCCCATGATGCGATGACACCCCGTAGTGAATGAGTTGCTACAGCATCATGTGAGGTTCCTCATAACACCATCCGTGAGGGAATTACTACGCCATGTGATGCCCCTTATAACACCATCTGTGAGGGAATTATTACACCACATCAGGCCCCTCAAACACCATCTGTGAGGGAATTACTACACCACATCAGGCCCCTCATAACACCATCTGTGAGGGAATTACTACATCATCAGGCCCCTCATAACACCATCTGTGAGGGAATTACTACACCACGTCAAGCCCTTCATAACACCACCTGTGAGGGAACTACTACTCCACGTGATGCCCCTCATAACGCCATCTGTGAGGGAGTTACTACACTACATGTCTGCTGTTCAACACCTCAGCTCACATGATCTACGTGACCTCCGCTGTAAACATTAATCTGTTTGTTCACTGTATGTTCCTGCACCTTTCTCTAATGAAGGCTTTTGTTAAACCACCAATGTATGTAATAAGTCATTTATGTCCAATGTATATTTTCAGCCTTTGGGCTGCAGAACTTGTTCAATAAACCATTTATCATTATCATTATTATTAGCATTGTGATGCTCACACTGGGATAGCTCCCAGACCGCTACACTACATCGAGATGAAATCACAAAATTTGACCAACCAGTCCTAAATAGACTAGCATTATCGCCACTGTTGGTTAACACCATCATCACTGTAGGCTAGTACCTCTATCATTGTGGGGTCAACACTACCATCACTGAGATCAGCAAGAGGATGCACCTGGGTTGCATCAACAGTAAGGAGGTGTATCACGTGTCCCAACAGAACTAAGAAACTGCATTAATTGAGACCGTATGTGAAAAAGACCTTGGTGTGTATGTCAACAAGGAAATTAAGTTCTTGAGCCATTGCAGAATAAGGTGAATTAGGCAACTAATCTAGTAGGTCTTATAAGAAGGTCATTTAGATATCTGGATGATCCATCGCTCATCACAATCTTCAAGTGTGAGGTGCTTCCCCATCTGGTCCCCAGGGTACGCTAGAGATTGTCAATTGATTGAAAATATCCAAAGGAGGGCTGCCAGACTGGTGCCTGCTCTACGGAACCTCAGTTACCCAGAGATATTAGAACGCCTGCAACTTCCTAGCTTACTCATATACTGCAGAAAGGCAAGGGGCGACCTAATCGAAGTGTATAAACACCTCAGAGGGCACTACTTGGTCAAATGTAAATACCTGGAGATGGAGGATGCCTGCCCCACAAGGGGTCACAGCTCAAGGTTAAAGAAGCTACAAGTCCAAAAAACAGTGAGGGCAAACTTTTTCGGAATGAGAATAATGAGCTCTTGGAACAATCTGCCAGCATTGTGACAGCACCGAGTGGGAGCTCATTCAAGACCAGACTTGACCAACACTGGAGCAGGTTCCTATATATTCAGGAGACAGTTCATGCCCAGTACTTGGCAACAGTGTGGAAAATAAATGTGACCGACCGCCCAAGCAGCTAATGAGCCAATCAGTAGCAAAAGGGATAAAAGTAAAAAGGTAAAAGTATTCACTGTTGGCTAATATCACCATTGCTTTTGGCTAGCACCACCATCACTGTTGGCTAGCACAACCATCATTGAAATTGAACATCATCATCATCACTGTTGGTTACACAACTATCACTGTAGGCTAACACCATCATCGCTGTTGGCTAACACCACTTTCACTGTAGGCTAACATAACCATCACTAGTGGTTAGCACCACCATCACTGCTGGTTAACATCACCATAGCTGTTGATTAGCACAACTATCACTGTAGGCTAGCACCACCATCACTGTAGGCTAACACCACCATCACTGTAGGCAAACACCACTTTCACTGTTGGCTAGCATCACCATCACTGTTGGCTTGCATCACCATCACCGTTGGCTAGCACCACCGTTGGCTAGGCTAACATCACAATCACTGTTGGCTAGCATCACCATCATTGCAGGCAAATATAGCCAACACTGTTAGATAGTGTTAGCAATGAAACAGTAGCAACAATAATTTACATTCCTTGCGCCATTTTCACTGCTGACTATAGTACCTGTACCACTACCACTATTTTATTACATAATTTTCACTGTTGGCTAACACCACTACAGTATCAATATTTTATGGTTTATCACTTCACCAATTATCAGCTTACTAGCAGTTCGGGCAGTTGTTACTGTACTTTATGAATTTTATTATCCAGTACAGTATTAGTATGCGTTACCATTGTACATTTGTGGAAGTGTGTTCCTACACCCCGTGGTAACCAGTGTCTCCAAAAGGCACGTCCCAGTAGTAGTAGTATCATTATGAATGAATGAGTATTGGTCATGTAAAGACGGGTATGATGAGCGGATAGGTTGGCTATAAGTCATAATAGGTTGGTCGCTTAAATTGGAGACACGGGTTACCACAGGGGGTGTAGGGACACATTTCCGCAACTGTACCAACAATACTTACACTGGAGGATAGCACCACCATCACTGTTTTTCTTGCATCACTTCCACTGATGGCTAGCATCATCCTTACTATTTTCTTGTCACTTTCATTATTGGCTAGCAGCAACACCACTATCTTCTTACACCACCACCACTGTTAGCTAGCACCTGGGTTACTATTTTACAGTATTTTCTAACACCATTATCACTGTCGACTTGCACCATTATCACAGTAACTAATGCCACTTGGTTTTTCCAGTCATTTTTCTTGGACAAGATTCCGGCCTTCAACATTGCACTTTTCCAAGACTTTACTTTTTACCTTTTTATCCTCTCTGTCAGTCGGTCACTTCTCTGTTACACGCTGTTGGCAAGTACTGGGCATGTACTGGCTCCTGAATGCACAGTATCTGTACCTTCGTCAGTGTTGATCAAGGCCATCTTGAAAGAGCTCACTCACGTTTGGTGCCATCGCAACACTCTGGCAGATTGTTCCAAGAGTTTACAAGTCTCACTCCGAAAAAGAATTTGCCCTCACAGTTTTTTAGACTTTTAACTTCTTCAACCTTGAGCTATGACCTCTTGTCTATTTCAACACCAAGAGTACTGTAATCGTATGGGCATGTCATGTGTCATTCGTCACATTGTCTCTCGCTTGAGGTTAGGTAATCATTCAATTCTTGATCATCGGAAAAGGCAAAGTGCCACCAGCCCCTCTGCAAACCAACCAAGTAAGCTGAATCTGCACTTCCCCAAGGACTCACTGAAAACCGTCGAGGAATGGTTTAATTGGACAGCAAAGTATTGGAGACAACACGGTCTCACCATTCAATTCCTAAAGGTAAGAACTGTAACTTTATCAAGTGTCAGACTCCTGAGGTCTACGAAACACTTAGTACTGCTGGGTTTGACGGGGCTGTCCTCATGCCGCCACCTGCTGACGCAGCGGAATGTTGCCACATCCTAGTTACACAATTCCCCCTTCACGCTGAAGTCGAAGATGCTTGTGACGTAAATCCACATATACTCCGTATACGTCGACACTACCAGGGGAAGACCCCACAAGCTGCTGTCAAAGTTAAATGGAAGGGGAGGGAATGTCCAGCCACTGTTGAGGCTCACCCAGTCCTCCCTCCACTGTATGCAGAACCATATCATCCTGGGCCTGCTTTTTGTGTCAGCTGCTCCCATTGGGGTCACACATTCACCGCCTGCTGCCGACGTGATCGTCCCAGATGTCGCTTCTGTTCAAATAACCATCACACCATCTGTGCCAAGAAAATCAAAGACTACCTCAATGGGGGTGGTGTGAGCTATGTTGTTGACCCTTGTTGTAATTGTGGTGGCTGGCACAATGCTGACTTATGGCAATGCCCCAAATGTCCGCCTGTCCCAGGAGAAAAGCCTGCCCGAAGGCTGTGTCAACCCCGCCTCCCTCTGCTTCCCCTCTGTCTCCAGCAACGCCTTCTTCAACAATACCTGCCCCTGCCTGGCCTCACCTGGCTGCAACACAGCAGTTCCGGCCGTCTCCTAACTCCTCTACTACTGGGCATCCTCCCCATCTCTACTCTGATGCTGTCAGGCCTTGTGCTGCCACCGATGCCTCCCCACAACCCCCCTTCGGTGACACGACACAGATCATATCCCTCTTCCAGGAACTTACCAACCGTGTTGAAAAACTCTTTGATACACTCTGTACCGCATCTCCGACCTACACCGACTACCCCTGCCTCCAGCTGCTACCCAGTCACCCCCCTTTTCTGGTTTGACACAAGCTGGTAGACCCCCCATGTGCCCCTCATGCTCATGGCAAACTCCACCGCCGCCTGGCATCACTGCTGGCGTGGCACCTACCAAACCTGCCCCGGTGTGTCCTACTGCCCCGTGCCACATCCCGCCCCACCACCACAACACGTAGTGCCTCATTATGTCCACCCACCGCAAGCCGCGCCTGCTCATGTCTCTGAGCTGTTTCTACCAGGGCCCCCTATTGGACCCAAAGACACCATCCCCGGCTTACAGTCCCCCCACCGGCATGCCGGCACCTGGGGCCCATCCTCTCCAGTTCTCCGCACCAATGGGTCACCATGAGGACATGCACGTGGACTACGTATCTACGCCAAGAAGGATGTCCCCTACCAACCTCTCAACGTCCCCTTCCAACCTTTCTACATCTCTTACCAACCTCTCTACATCCCCTACCAACCTCTCGACATCCGTTTGAAGCCGAAACTACCGACGTACATGCCATCACAATCATACTAAAAGGTATGTCCCTCAATATTGTCAATGCCTATGTGCCTCCTTCCACCTCTACTGTACCTGTCCTACCACAACATATCACCTCCATCCCCACCCTCCTTGTGGGGGACCTCAATGCCCGACACCCGATGGGCCCCATCCAAATTCCCGGGGTAACTCCTGACTTTCTTACCTACAAACCACTGATGACCCTGTTACCAACACCTCTTCCCTCCTTGACCAGATATCCCTCCTCCTAGAGACAGGCCTGGCACTTGACATTATTAGGGACCTGCCACGTTTTGCCATAAAGATAAATTGCACCGGGAATTTTCCCGCCACACGTTCATCATTCTGTAACTTTATGTAATTTGCTGACAAAACCCATGACCCTTCAGGCTTTTACGCCCTTAATGCATGAGTCAAGCATAAATTACGCATGCTTCCCAGATTGGTGCTGTACACACTTTTGCACTTCACCTTGCACAGGATGTAAGGGGTGCCCAATAAACAAGCACCCTCGGGGGTAAAAAAAAAAAAAACCTGACGAGATTTGCCCAAACAATTAGCATCGACCTTACTTAATTCTCCCCAATAGATGCCAGCAGAGGGATGACCTTTACTTTGTTATGGTTATGGCTTATCTCCATTTCACTCAGTCATGGCGTGACCACTAAAGGGGACAGACGTGCCCATAGGTGCTCTTGACTTCCCAATCGTCCCACAAAGGCCCCCTCAGCCGGCCAGTATGGGGGGTCGACATAAATGTCCCAGAAGAGACTCTCTCATGGACGCAGACATATCTGATACGGATGCCATCACCAACTCGCCTGGTCATACTGAATCCAACACCCTTCAAAAGTCAGACCCCAGTGATTATGACAGTGACGGTAATGTTTCTATGAAAAACACTAGCCGGAGTGGAAACACTAATGCCACGGACCCTATCACCCTGCCCGCTGCCACCCAGCCAAGTAAGCTGAATCTGCGCTTCCCCAAGGACACACTGAAAACCGCAGAGGAATGCTTTAATTGGATGATGAAGTACTGCAGACAACACGGTCTCAACATTCAATTCCGACAAGGTAAGAACCGGAACTTTATCAAGTGTCAGACTCCCGAGGTCTATGAAACACTTAGTACTGTTGGGTTTGACGAGGTTGTTCTGTCCCCGCCACCCACCCCCCACCCCCCGTAGACGCTGATGAATGTTGCCACATCCTAGTGAAACAATTCCCCCTATACGCTGACATCAAAAATGCACGTGACTTTAATTCTAGTATACTCAGTATACGTCGACATTACCGGGGAACACCCCACAAGCTGCTGTCATTGTCAAGTGGAAGGGAAGGGAAGGGAATGCCCAACCACTGTGGAGGCCCACCCACTCCTCTCTCCACTTTATGCAGAACCCTATCATCCTGGGCCTGCTTTTTGTGTTATCTGTTCTCATTGGGTTCACACCTTCACTGCCTGCTGCTGACGTGATCGTCCCAGATGTCGCTTCTGTTCACGTAACCATAACTCCACCACCTGTGCCCAGAAAATCAAAGACCACCTTAATAGGGGTGGTATGGGCTATGTAATTGATCCCAGGTGTTGTATCTGTGGCAGCCGGCACAATGCTGACGCATGGCAATGCCCCAATCACCTGTCTGTCCCAGGGGAAAAGCCTCCCCGAAGCCCCCCCCCCCAGTCTACCGGGCCGCCTCCCTCTGCGTCCCCTCTGTCTCCAGCAACGCCTTCTTCAACAATACCTGCCCCTGCCTAGCCTCACCTGGCTGCAACACAGCAGTCCCGGCCGTCTCCTAACTCATCTACTACTGGACCCCTTCCCTGTCTCTACTCTGACGCTGCCAGGCCTTGTGCTCCCACCGGTGCCACCCCCCACAACCCCCCTCCAGTGACATGACACAGATCATATCCCTCTTCCAAGAATTTACCAACTGTAATGAAAAACTCTTCGTTACATTCTGTACCACCATCTCCAACCTACTCTTGCCCTCTGTTGCCACCCAGTCACTCCTCTCTTCTGGTTTGACACAAGCTGGTAGTCCCCCTGTGAGCCCCCCGTGCTCACGGCCTACTTCACAGCCGGCGGCCTTCACTACTGGTGTAGTGCCTACTGGGCCTGCCCTGGTGTGTCCTGCTGCCCCCGAGAGAAGTCCTGCCTCATCTTCACGACACGAGGTGCCTCAATTTGTCCTCCACGCACCGCAAGACATGCCCACTCCTGTGTCTGTGCTGTCTCCACCAGGGCTACCTATTGGACCTCAGGACACCACCCCTGGCAACCCGCACCCCACCGGCATGTCGAAGCACACCCCATCACATTCACACTAAAAGGTATGTCCCTCAATATTGTCACTGCCTATGTGTCTCCCTCCACCTCTACTGTACCTGTCCCACCACACTATATCACCTCCACCCCCACTGTGCTTCGCCACGCCTCGTACATTGGCAACCCTGAGCCTGGCCGCACTGTTTGTAAACTTTGTGGTCAACCTGACTCTCACACCCTCTCTCACTACATCCTCACTTGCCCTATTACTTCCTCCTACAGGTCCCCAGCCGTTACCAACACCTCTTCCCTCCCTGACCAGATATCCCTCCTGCTAGAGACAGACCTGGCACTTGACATTATTAGGGACCTGCCACACTTTACCATAAACAGATAAATTGTACCGGGAATTTTCCCCCACACACTCATCATTCTGTCACTTTAGGTAACTTGCTGACAAAACCCATGACCCTTCAGGCTTTTACACCCTTAATGCAGGAGTCATAAAGGCAAGCATGAACTACGCATGCTTCCCAGATGAGCGCTGTAAACGCTTCACCTTGCTCAGGATATAAGGGAGTGCCCAATAAACTAGCCCCCTCGGGGGCAATCTAAAAATCTAATCTCCTCTCTAACCCCCAACTATCACCAGTACGACACGTGTTCTGTACTCTCTCTAGCCGTGACCTATGACCTATCCTTTGAGCAACTTTCACCTCAAATAAAATAGCCTCGCTCTGTGCACACAAAAGCTCATCACCTAATTCAACTTTTTTTTTTAGTTCGAGGTTTTTTCTCACAGTCAAACACCCCGGAGTAAATGATCACAATAGCCCTCACAAATTCCAAACAGAGGTTAATCTTACAATAAATCAACACAATAACACACACACACACATATATCAATTATATATACTTGTATATATATATATATATATATATATATATATATATATATATATATATATATATATATATATATATATATATATATATATATATATATATATATATATATATATATATTAGGGTGGTCCAAAACTATATGGTAAAAAATATAAGTAGTAATATATTGCCTCCACAAGCCTTAAAATTGTCCATTTGGTTCATAGATAAGGTCTGTAAAATTTTATCCATATTCATTAACATTTAGAGGTCAATCCATTTTGCATATTATACTTGTAGTGTAGGACTGAATTTTCTTGTCCGCATGATACAGTCTTAATATACACAACACATTATATTGGGTATATTTCAATGTATATAGCCTAGTTGCCTATTTGGAAAGGGCAAAGAGTCAAGTATTGAGTCATAGGGACTGACAATGACAGGTTGAAACAGGAAACACAGACAAGGGTTACCATTAATCAGATGAAGTTACTTATTTCATTTATATCTCATCAGTTCTACAATTATTTCATTATCAATCTAAATAGTATATTATGCAGGTTTCCATCTTGTGTCATGGCATATGAATGGCAGGCAATTATTACCTGTGAGAAATAATTAGAACATCTTATCGGTCTAAGCTTATTTGATGACAGGATCGATACTGAAACCAAGAAGAATATGGTACAAAACTTCCAGTGCCCAAAGAAACAGGACTTTTCAAGGCGTATTGTCCTATCTGATGAAACTCCTATCAGTAATGTGGCCTCATTTGTTACTGAGCGTACATTAGATATTTTTGATGTTCTTACACTAGATGGCAAAGAAAGAGCACAACTGTTCTTGAGTAAGGATCCCAAAACATGGAAAGACGATGAAGTGTTTATCACAATGAGAGATCGTGCGATAAATATGAAGGTGGTGAATGACAGCGCAGAGAGGGCAATTGCTCTCATAGAGCGTTATAATGAGTCTATAACGCAAAATGAGGACCAAAAGCAGTACCTTTTACAGGTTGTTGCAGCTCATCGCAAGAAGTTACCAACGGCAAGCAAAGCTGCTATGATGAAGGGATACAAATAAAGAATGTGTATTGGTGTTCTAGAGTTATTTAGTTTGTAATTTGTAAAACTTATAATTGTATTTTGCTGAATAAAGACAATGTGCTTATAATGTGTTTATCTAGCCCCGAAAAATCCTTATTACGTACTAAATGGAAAAAAAGAGGACATTGGATTGACCTCTAAATATGCTTTAAATGATCCAATTTTTTTCTGGGATGCATTTTGTACCTAATGGACAAAAATAAACCTTGTGGAGAAAACGTATACAAATATGTGATATTTTGGACCACCCTAATATATATACAGTATTACCCGGCTTAACGCGCTTTCACTTAACGCGTTTTCGCATATACGCGGTGCCTTGCCAAAGCTGAACTTTCACTTAACGCGGATTTTTCCACAGCAACGCGGTGAGTGTCCGGCTCGAGAGCTATTTTTAGATTCGCACCACCCCCCACCCGCCACCCTGCCTGACTGCCTGTTTTAGCTCATAAAATTCATACAAATTACCCAGCCAGAATATAGTTTACATTGCTGGAATTCTTGTAATTTGGTGATCATTTTGAATATAAACAACATATTTTTTGCATTAAACATACAATTTTTAGATAAAATGTTTAATCTGAGTAAGTATGTTATCTTTTGTCCAAAATATATGACATTTATATTCAAAATATTCCTGGTCTTACAAGGAATCCAGCAATGTCAATTATATTATCCTAACTTTAGTTTGAAGTATTATTTATTAAAATTTAGTGGTTATCCCACACATCTCCTTGGGACGGTTGGTGGGGGGGTGGGGGGGAGGGAGGGACCAACCGACCATCTGTTACCCTGTGAAGAATTATTATTTTTTTTTATTTACTGAAGATATTTGTTTTAGCTCATAAAATTCATACAAATTACCCGGTCAGAATATAATTTACATTGCTGGAATTCTTATAATTTGGTGATCATTTTGAATATAAACAACATATTTTTTGCATTAAACATACAATTTTTAGATAAAATGTTTAATCTGAGTAAGTATGTTATCTTTTGTCCAAAATATATGACATTTATATTCAAAATATTCCTGGTCTTACAAGGAATCCAGCAATGTCAATTATATTATCCTAACTTTAATCTGAGGTATTATTTATTACTAAATGTTAAAAACTCTTGAATGGAGGATTGGTGGGGGGTGGGGGGAGGGTTGGGACTGACCGCGCGGTTGGAAGAGGGGGGGAGGCAAGGTGGGGTACTTTGATTGACAGATAGTGTTGAAGAATATATTTTTTTTTTATTAACTGTAGATATTTGTTTTAGCTCATAAAATTCATACAAATTATCGGGCCAGAATATAATTTACATTGCTGGAATTCTTATAATTTGGTGATCATTTTGAATATAAACAACATATTTTTTGCATTAAACATACAATTTTTAGATAAAATGTTTAATCTGAGTAAGTATGTTATCTTTTGTGAAAAATATATGACATTTATATTCAAAATATTCCTGGTCTTACAAGGAATCAAGCAATGTCAATTATATTTTCCTAACTTTAGTTTGAGGTTATCCCACACATCTCCTTGGGACGGTTGGTGGGGGGTGGGGGGGGGGAGGGAGGGACCGACCGACCATCTGTTAGCTGGCTGTGTACTGTAGTGTGAGAGGGGGAGGGAGTTGAGTCCATTATTTGAATGGACATTAACTTGGCGACTGTATTTCTCTTAAGTATTAATTGTGTGCATGTACCATCATAAAATTAAGATGTTATTTTTACTACAATATAGTTATTCGTCGTCAAAAAGTGGAGTTTGGGGGTCGGGCTGGGTTCTATTGGAATTAATCCCATATGTTCTGTTATTCACTTAACGCGGTTTTCACTTAAAGCAGGACCCTCTGGGTTCAATTGACCGCGTTAAGTGGGGTACCACTGTATATATATATATATATATATATATATATATATATATATAT
>NW_024737547.1:0-10648 GCF_018991925.1 Homarus americanus
TTTGTTATATTCGATGAGGGGACTTTGTTATACTCGATCATAGGACTTTGTTACTCTCGATGAGGGGCCTTTGTTATACTCGATGAGGGGACGTTGCTCTACTCGATTAGGGGACTTTGTTATACTCGATCAGGGGCCTTTGTTATACTCGATCAGGGGCCATTGTTATACTCGATGAGGGAACTTTGTTATACTCGATCAGGGGACTTTGTTATATTCGATGAGGGGACTTTGTTATACTCGATCATGGGACTTTGTTACACTCGATGAGGTGCCTTTGTTATACTCGATCATGGGATTTTGTCATACTTGATCAGGGGACTTTGTTACACTCGATGAGGGGACTTTGATCTACTCGATTAGGGGACTTTGTTATACTCGATCAGGGGACTTTGTTATATTCGATGAGGGAACTTTGTTATACTCGATCATCGGACTTTGTTATACTCGATCAGGGGCCTTTGTTATACTCGATCAGGTGCCTTTGTTATACTCGACCAGGGGTCTTTGTTATACTCGATCATGGGACTTTGTTATTCTCGATCAGGGGGACTTTGTTATATTCGATCCAGGGGCTTTGTTATACTCGATCAGGGAACTTTGTTACACTCGATCAGGGGCGTTTGTTATACTCGTTCAGGCGCCTTTGTTATATTCGATCAAGGGCCTTTGTTATACTCGACCAGGGGACTTTGTTATACTCGATCAGGGGCTTTTGTTAAACTCGATCAGGGGCCTTTGTTATACTCAATCAGGGGACTTTGTTATACTCGATCAGGTGACTTTGTTATACTCGATCAGGGGACTTTGTTATATTCGATGAGGGGATTTTGTTATACTCGATCATGGGACTTTGTTATACTCGATCAGGGGCCTTTGATATACTCGATCAGGGGCCTTTGTTTTACTCGATCAGGGAACGTTGTTATACTCGATCAGGGGACTTTCTTATATTCTAAGAGGGGATTGAAGATACTCGATCATGGGATCTTGTTATACTCGATCAGAGGCCTTTTGTTATACTCGATCAGGGGCCTTTGTTATACTCGATAAGGGAACTTTGTTATACTCGATCAGGGGACTTTGTTATATTCGATGAGGGGACTTTGTTATACTCGATCATGGGACTTTGTGACACTCGATGAGGGGACTTTGCTCTACTCGATTAGGGGACCTTGGTATACTCGATCAGGGGACTTTGTTATATTCGATGAGGGGACTTTGTTATACTCGATCATGGGACTTTGTTATACCCGATCAGGGGCCTTTGTTATACTCGATCAGGGGCCTTTGTTATACTCGACCAGGGGTCTTTGTTATTCTCGATCAGTGGCCTTTTTTATACTTGATCAGGGACTTGTTATACTCGATCAGGACTCTTTGTTATTCTCGATCAGGGGACTTGCTATATTCGGATCCAGGGGCTTTTGTTATACTCTCGGATCAGGAACTTTTGTTATACCCGATCAGGGCCTTTGTGATACTCGTTCAGGGGACTTTGTTACACTCGATTAGGGCAGTCTGTTATACTCGACCAGGGGACTCTGTTATACTCGATCAGGGGACTTTGTCATACTCGATCAGGTGCCTTGTTATACTCGATCAGGGGACTTTGTCATACTCGATCAGGTGTCTTTGTTATACTCGATCAGGGGACTTTGTTGTACTCGATCAGGGGACTTTGTTATATTCGATTTGTTACACTCGATCATGGGACTTTGTTATACTCGATCAGGGGCTTTGTTATACTCGATGAGGGTCCTTTGTTATACTCGATCAGGGAACTTTGTTATACTCGATCAGGGGACTTTGTTATACTCGATGAGGGGACTTTCTTATACTCGTTCACGGTATTTTGTTATACTCGATCAGGGGACTTTGTTATATTCTATGAGGGGCTTTGTTATACTCGATCAGGCGAATTTGTTATCCTCGATTAGGGGACTTTGTTTTACTCGATCAGGGGACTTTGTTATACTCGATGAGGGGCCTTTGTTTAACTCGATTAGAGGCCTTTGTTATACTCGATCAGGGGACTTTGTTATACTCGATCAGGGGACTTTGTTACACTCGATTAGGGCAGTCTGTTATACTCGACCAGTGGACTCTGTTATACTCGATCAGGGGACTTTGTCATACTCGATCAGGTGCCTTTGTTATACTCGATCAGGGGACTTTGTTGTACTCGATCAGGGGACTTTGTTATATTCGATAAGGGGACTTTGTTATACTGGATCATGGGACTTTGTTATACTCGATGAGTGGCCTTTGTTATACACGATGAGGGGACTCTGTTATCCTCGATCAGCGGACTCTGTAATACTCGATCAGGGGACTTTGTTATACTCGAAAAGTGGCCTTTGTTATACTCTTTTAGAGGCCTTTGTTATACTCGAACAGGGACCTTTGTTAAACTCGATCAGAGGCCTTTGTTATTCTCGATTAGAGGACTTTGTTAAACTCGATGAGGAGACTTTGTTATACTCGATCAGGGGCCCTTGTTATACTCGATCAGGGGCCTTTGTTATACTCGATCAAGGCCTTTGTTATTGTCGATTAGAGGACTTTGTTAAACTCGTTGAGGAGATTTTGTTATACTCCATCAGGGGACTTTGTTATATTCGATGAGGGGACTTTGTTATACTCGATCAGGGGACTTTGTTATTCTCGATCAGGGGGAGTTTATTATATTCGATCCAGGGGCTTTGTTATACTCGATCAGGGAACTTTGTTATACTCGATAAAGGGCCTTTGTTATACTCGTTCAGGCGCCTTTGTTATATTCGTCAGGGGCCTTTGTTATACTCGACCAGGGGACTTTGTTATACTCGATCAGGGGCTTTTGTTAAATTCGATCAGGGGCCTTTCTTATACTCAATCAGGGGACTTTGTTATACTCGATCATGGGACTTTGTTATACTCGATCAGGGGACTTTGTTATATTCGATGAGGGGACTTTGTTATACTCGATCATGGGACTTTGTTATACTCGATGAGGGGACTTTGCTCTACTCGATTAGGGGACTTTGGTATACTCGATCAGGGGACTTTGTTATATTCGATGAGGGGACTTTGTTATACTCGATCCTGGGACGTTGTTATACCCGATCAGGGGCCTTTGTTATACTCGATCAGGGGCCTTTGTTATACTCGACCAGGGGTCTTTGTTATTCTCGATCAGTGGCCTTTGTTATACTTGATCAGGGGGCTTTGTTATACTCGATCTGGGGACTTTGTTATTCTCGATCAGGGGGACTTTGTTATATTTGATCCAGGGGCTTTGTTATACTCGATCAGGGAACTTTGTTATACTCGATCAGGGGCCTTTGTTATACTCGTTCAGGCGCCTTTGTTATATTCGATCAGGGGCCTTTGTTATACTCGAGCAGGGGACTTTGTTATATTCGATGAAGGGACTTTGTTATACTCGATCATGGGACTTTGTTATACTCGATTAGGGGCCTTTGTTATACTCGATCAGGGGCCTTTGTTTTACTCGATCAGGGAACTTTGTTATACTCGATCAGGGGACTTTGTTATATTCGATGAGAGGACTTTTTTATACTCGATCATGGGACTTTGTTACACTCGATGAGGGGCCTTTGTTAAACTCGATGAGGGGACTTTGCTCTACTCGATTAGGGGACTTTATTATACTCGATGAGGGGACTTTGTTATATTCGATGAGGGGACTTTGTTATACTCGATCATGGGACTTTGTTATACTCGATCAGGGGCCTTTGTTATACTCGATCAGGGGCCTCTGTTATACTCGACCAGGGGTCTTTGTTATACTAGATCACGGGCCTTTGTTATACTTGATCAGGGGTCTTTGTTATACTCGATCAGGGGACTTTGTTATTCTCGATCAGGGGGACTTTGTTATATTCGATCCAGGGGCTTTGTTATACTCGATCAGGGAACTTTGTTATACTCGATCAGGGGCCTTTGTTATACTCGTTCAGGCGACTTTGTTATATTCGATAAGGGGCCTTAGTTATACTCGACCAGGGGACTTTGTTATAATCGATCAGGGGCTTTTGTTAAACTCTATCAGGGGCCTTTGTTATACTCAATCAGGGGACTTTGTTATACTCGATCAGGGGACTTTGTTATACTCGATGAGGGGACTTTGTTATATTCGATGAGGGACTTTGTTATACTCGATCATGGGACTTGTTATAATCGATCAGGGCGCTGTTATACTCGATCAAGAGACGCTGAGCACTCGATCAGGGAACCTTATTTATACTCGATCAGGGGACTTTGTTATATTCGATGAGGACTTTGTTATACTCGATCATGGGACTTTGTTACACTCGATGAGGGGCCTTTGTTATACTCGATGAGGGACTTTCCTCTTCGATCCAGGGGAGTTTGTTATACTCGTGAGGACTTTTGTTATATTCGATGAGGACTTCGTGCGCCACTCGATCATGGGGACTTTGTTATACTCGATGAGGGGCCTTTTGTTATACTCGATCAGGGTCCTTTCGGTATACTCGTCAGGGGAACTTTGTTTATACTCGATCAGGGGACTTTGTTATACTCGATGAGGGGACTTTCTTATACTCGTTCACGGGATTTTGTTATACTCGATCAGGGGACTTTGTTATATTCTATGAGGGGCTTTGTTATACTCGATCAGGCGAATTTGTTATACTCGATCAGGGGACTTTGTTTTACTCGATCAGGGGACTTTGTTATACTCGATGAGGGGCCTTTGTTAAACTCGATTAGAGGCCTTTGTTATACTCGATCAGGGGACTTTGTTATACTCGATCAGGGGACTTTGTTACACTCGATTAGGGCAGTCTGTTATACTCGACCAGTGGACTCTTTTATACTCGATCAGGGGACTTTGTCATACTCGATCAGGTGCCTTTGTTATACTCGATCAGGGGACTTTGTTGTACTCGATCAGGGGACTTTGTTATATTCGATAAGGGGATTTTGTTATACTGGATCATGGGACTTTGTTATACTCGATGAGTGGCCTTTGTTATACTCGATGAGGGGACTCTATTATCCTCAATCAGCGGACTCTGTAATACTCGATCAGGGGACTTTGTTATACTCGAAAAGTGGCCTTTGTTATACTCTTTTAGAGGCCTTTGTTATTCTCGAACAGGGGCCTTTGTTAAACTCGATCAAGGGCCTTTGTTATACTCGTTCAGGCGCCTTTGTTATATTCGATTAGGGGCCTTTGTTATAGTCGACCAGGGGACTTTGTTATACTCGATCATGCGACTTTGTTATACGCGATCAGGGGCCTTTGTTATACTTGATATGGGGCCTTTGTTATACTCGATCAGGGAACTTTGTTATACTCGACCAGGGGACTTTGTTATATTCGATGAGGGGACTTTGTTATACTCGATCATAGGACTTTGTTACACTCGATGAGGGGCCTTTGTTATACTCGATGAGGGGACTTTGCTCTACTCGATTAGGGGACTTTGTTATACTCGATGAGGGGCCTTTGTTATACTCGATCAGGGGCCTTTGTTATACTCGATCAGGGAACTTTGTTATACTCGATCAGGGGACTTTGTTATATTCGATGAGGGGACTTTGTTATACTCGATCATGGGAGTTTGTTACACTCGATGAGGTGCCTTTGTTATACTCGATCATGGGATTTTGTCATACTCGATCAGGGGACTTTGTTACACTCGATGAGGGGACTTTGCTCTACTCGATTAGGGGACTTTGTTATACTCGATCAGGGGACTTTGTTATATTCGATGAGGGGACTTTGTTATACTCGATCATCGTACTTTGTTATACTCGATCAGGGGCCTTTGTTATACTCGATCAGGTGCCTTTGTTATACTCGACCAGGGGTCTTTGTTATACTCGATCATGGGACTTTGTTATTCTCGATCAGGGGGACTTTGTTATATTCGATCCAGGGGCTTTGTTATACTCGATCAGGGAACTGTTATACTCGATAAGGGGCCTTTGGTATACTCGTTCAGGCGCCTTTGTTATATTCGATCAGGGGCGCTTTGTTATACTCTACCAGGGGACTTTGTTATACTCGATCAGGGGCCTTTGTTAAACTCGATCAGGGGCCTTTGTTATACTCAATCAGGGGACTTTGTAATACTCGATCAGGGGACTTTGTTATACTCGATCGAGGACTTTGTTATATTCGATGATTTTGGTATACTCGATCATGGGACTTTGTTATACTCGATCAGGGGCCTTTATTATACTCGATCAGGGGCCTTTGTTTTACTCGATCAGGGAACTTTGGTTTACTCGATCAGGGGGACTTTGTTATATTCGATGAGGGGACTTTGTTATACTCGATCATGGGACTTTGTTACACTCGATGAGGGGCCTTTGTTATACTCGATGAGGGGACTTTGTTCTTCTCGATCAGGGGACTTTGTTATACTCGATCAGGGGACTTTGTTATATTCTATGAGGGGACTTTGTTATACTCGATCATGGGACTTTGTTATACTCGATCAGAGGCCTTTGTTATACTCGATTAGGAGCCTTTGTTATACTCGATAATGGAACTTTGTTATACTCGATCAGGGGACTTTGTTATATTCGATCATGGGACTTTGTTACACTCGATGAGGGGCATTTGTTATACTCGATGAGGGGACTTTGCTCTACTTGATTAGGGGAATTTGGTATACTCGATCCGGGGACTTTGTTATATTCGATGAGGGGACTTTGTTATACTCGATCATGGGACTTTGTTATACCCGATCAGGGGCCTTTGTTATTCTCGATCAGGGGAACTTTGTTATATTCGATCCAGGGGCTTTGTTATACTCGATCAGGGAACTTTGTTATACTCGATCAGGGGCCTTTGTTATACTCGATCAGGGGCCTTTGTTATACTCGATTAGGGGCCTTTGTTATACTCGACCAGGGGTCTTTGTTATACTCGATCAGGGGACTTTGTTATTCTCGATCAGGGGGACTTTGTTATATTCGATCCAGGGGCTTTGTTATACTCGATCAGGGAACTTTGTTATACTCGATCAGGGGCCTTTGTTATACTCGTTCAGGCGCCTTTGTTATATTCGATCAGGGGCCTTTGTTATACTCGACCAGGGGACTTTGTTATACTCGATCAGGGGCCTTTGTTATACTCGATCAGGGGCCTTTGTTATACTCAATCAGGGAACTTTGTTATACTCGATCAGGGGACTTTGTTATGGTCAGGGACTTTGTCATATTCGATGAGGGATTTTTGTTATACTCGATCATGGGACTTTGTTATACTCGATCAGGGGCCTTTGTTAATACTCGATCAGGGGCCTTTGTTTTACTCGATCAGGGAACTTTGTTATACTCGATCAGGGGACTTTCTTATATTCGATGAGGGGGACTTTGTTATACTCGATCATGGGACTTTGTTATTCTCGATCAAGGGCCTTTGTTATACTCGATCAGGGGCCTTTGTTATACTCGATAAGGGAACTTTGTTATACTCGATCATGGGACTTTGTTACACTCGATGAGGGGCCTTTTTTATACTCGATGAGGGGACTTTGCTCTACTCGATTAGGGGACTTTGGTATACTCGATCAGAGGACTTTTTTATATTCGATGAGGGGACTTTGTTATACTCGATCATGGGACTTTGTTATACCCGACCAGGGGCCTTTGTTATACTCGATGAGGGACCTTTGTTATACTCGACCAGGGGTCTTTGTTATTCTCGATCAGTGGCCTTTGTTATACTTGATCAGGGGGCTTTGTTATACTCGATCAGGGGACTTTGTTATTCTCGATCAGGGGGACTTTGTTATATTCGATCCAAGGGCTTTGGTATACTCGATCAGGGAACTTTGTTATACTCGATCAGGGGCCTTTGTTATACTCGTTCAGGCGCCTTTGTTATATTCGATCAGGGGCCTTTGTTATACTCGATCAATGAACTTTGTTATACTCGATTAGGGGACTTTGTTATATTCGATGAGGGGACTTTGTTATACTCGATCATGGGACTTTGTTACACTCGATGAGGGGCTTTGTTATACTCGATCATGGGACTTTGTTATACTCGATCAGGGGACTTTGTTACACTCGATGAGGGGACTTTGCTCTACTCGATTAGGGGACTTTGTTATACTCGTTCAGGCGCCTTTGTTATATTCGATCAGGGGCCTTTGTTATACTCGACCAGGTGACTTTGTTATACTCGATCAGGGGCTTTTGTTAAACTCGATCAGGGGCCTTTGTTATACTCAATCAGGGGACTTTGTGATACTCGATCAGGGGACTTTGTTATACTCGATCATGGGACTTTGTTACACTCGATAAAAAGGGGCCTTTGTTATACTCGATTAGGGGCCTTTGTTATACTCGATCAGGGAACTTTGTTATACTCGATCAGGGGACTTTGTTATACTCGATGAGGGGACTTTCTTATACTCGTTCACGGGATTTTTTTATACACGAAAGGGGACTTTGTTATATTCTATGAGTGGGCTTTGTTATACTCGATCAGGCGAATTTGTTATACTCGATGAGGGGACTTTCTTATACTCGTTCACGGGATTTTTTTATACACGAAAGGGGACTTTGTTATATTCTATGAGTGGGCTTTGTTATTCTCGATCAGGCGAATTTGTTATACTCGATCAGGGGACTTTGTTATACTCGATCAGGGGACTTTGTTATACTCGATGAGGGGCCTTTGTTAAACTCGATCAGAGGCCTTTGTTATACTCAATGGGGACTTTGTGATTATACTCGATAAAGGGGACTTTGTTATACTCGATCAGGGGACTTTGTTATACTTGATCAAGGGGACTTTGTTATATTCGATGAGGGGGACTTTTGTTGCCACTCGATCATGGGACTTTGTTACACTCGATGAGGGGCCTTTGTTATACTCGATGAGGGACTTGTTGTTCTACTCGATCAGGGGACATTGTTATACTCGATCAGGGGACTTTGTTGCATATTCGATGAGGGACTTTGTTATACTCGATCACTTGGGAATTTGTTACACTCGATGAGGGGCCTTTGTTATACTCGATGAGGGGACTTTTGCTCTCTCGATTAAGGGGACTTTTGTTATACTCGATCAGGGGACTTTGTTATATTCGATGAGGGGACTTTGTTATACTCGATCATGGGACTTTGTTATACTCGATCAGGGGCCTTTGTTATACTCGATCTGGGGCCTTTGTTATACTCGACCAGGGGTCTTTGTTATACTCGATCACGGGCCTTTGTTATACTTGATCAGGGGGCTTTGTTATACTCGATCAGGGGACTTTGTTATTGTCGATCAGGGGGACTTTGTTATATTCGATCCAGGGGCTTTGTTATACTCGATCAGGGAACTTTGTTATACTCGATCAGGGACCTTTGTTATACTCGTTCAGGCGACTTTGTTATATTCGATAAGGGGCCTTTGTTATACTCGACCAGGGGACTTTGTTATACGCGATCAGGGGCTTTGTTAAACTCGATGAGGGGCCTTTTGTTATACTCAATCAGGGACTTTGTTATACTCGATGAGGGACTTTGTTATACTCGATGAAGGGGACTTTTGTTATATTCGATGAGGAGGACTTTTGTTCACCACTCGGAAGTCGTAGGACTTTGTTACACTCGATGAGGACGCTGTTGTTATACTCGATGAGGGGACTTTGCTGTACTCGATTAGGGACTTTTTATACTCGATCAGGGGACTTTGTTATATTCGATGGGGACTTTGTTATATACTCGATCATGGGACTTTGTTATATGATCAGGGGCCTTTGTTATACTCGATCAAGGGGCCTTTGTTATACTCGACCAGAGGGTCTTTCTTATACTCGATTAGGGGGCTTTCTTATACTCGATCAAGGGACTTTGTTATACTCGATCAAGGGTCTTTGTTATACTCGATCAGGGGACTTTGTTATACTCGATTAGAGGACTTTGTGATACTCGATGAGGAGACTTTGTTATACTCGATCAGGGGACTTTGTTATACTCGACCAGGGGCCTTTGGTATACTCGATGAGGGGCCTTTGTTATACTCGATCATAGGACTTTGTTATACTCGACCAGGGGGCTTTTTTATACTCGATGAGGGGGCTTTGTTTGCCGATCAGGGAACCTTGTTATACTCGATCAAGGGACTTTGTTATATTCGATGAGGGGACTTTGTTATACTCGATCATCTGGACTTTCGCTCGATAGGGGCCTTTGTTATACTCGATCCAGGGGCCTTTGTTATACTCGATCAGGGAACTTTGTTATACACGATCAGGGGACTTTGTTATACTCGATGAGGTTTCTTATATACTCGTTCACAGGATTTTGTTATACACGATCATGAGGACTTTGTTATATTATTCTATGAGGGGCTTTGTTATACTCGATCAGGGGACTTTGTTATACTCGATCAGGGAACTTTCTTATACTTCGTCAGGGGACTTTCTTATACTCGTTCAGGGGATTTTGTTATACTCGATCAAGGGACTTTGTTATACTCGATGAGGGGGCTTTGTTATACTCGATCAGGCGAATTTGTTATACTCGATGAAGGGCCTTTGTTAAACTCGATAAGAGGCCTTTGTTATACTCGATCAGGGGACTTTGTTATACTCGATCAGGGGACTTTGTTACACTCGATTAGGGCAGTCTGTTATACTCGAGGAGGGGACTCTGT